>NW_026578133.1:0-172500 GCF_029603195.1 Condylostylus longicornis | reverse complement strand
CTATTTTTAGCAACCTGTCGGTCCGTCGGTCTGTCGGTCTGTCGGTCTGTCGGTCTGTCGGTCTGTCCGTCTGTCGGTCTGTCGGTCTGTCGGTCTGTCGGTCTGTGTGTGCATGCGTGTATCTCAAGATCTGCTGAACCGATTTTGATGAAATTTTATATGTAAGTTTGTTTCCACCATGGCACAGATCGATCAACTTTTGGTATATATCAGGCCTCGGGAACTGCACTTTTTAGCGGGCCTGTTTTACATTTTTGAACATTTTGAAGAAAATATTCAACCGATTTACTTGAAATTTTATATATAAGCTCAGCTCGACCGTCCGCAAAAATTCGTATGTTTTGGAAGAAATCAGGCATCGGCAACTAGACGTTTACTATGGGCCAAATATACATTTTTGTGTATATAAAGAGAAATAATCAACCGATTTCATTGAAATTTAATATATGAACTCCTCGTATTAAAACAATGAACATATAAATTTTTTGGAAAGATCAGGCATCGGCAACTAGACGTTTACTACGGGCCAAACATACACTTTTGTGTATATAAAGAGAAATAATCAACCGATTTCATTGAAATTTAATATATGAATTCCTCATATTAAAGCAATGAACATATAACTTTTTTGGAAAGATCAGGGCTCGAGAACTGATTTGCGGGCCGATTTTACATTTTTCACCATATCCACAGAACAAATTGATGGAATTTCTTGAAATTTGATATTTGAGTTCTGGTTGTTACCGAAACTAACTGGCGAGCATTTCAGGGAATTCTGGTAGCACAAAGCGAAACTCTACTAAGAGCTAAATTTACATTTTTCTAAGTATGTTAACTATAAGCTTACTAATTTCGTAAAAATTGGAAAGAAGTATTTAACAGACATTTTTATAATATTCTGTAACACTTTCATTTAACTAGACAATACACAATGCGGTCGGTTATGTGCTGACCACATCAGATTTTTTTTTATGTATCTTTTTTTAAAAATACTTTTGTAAGTGTGGTAATTTTACTTATCTTGCACAGTGGCAATTACCATTGTTTTGTTAACGTTTTAGAATGTGCTGTCGACTGCTGTATGATTGATGGTGTATGTTGCAAAATTTTCGAATGCTAATTGTTGGCTATAAATGAATGTAATTAGCTGCTTAATGGATAAATGCTTAATCTAAAGAGGCGTTGCTTGAAAACGTGTTGAATATGTGAATATGGCAATATGAATATTGTATGTATGTATGATGCTAATAAAACGGTTGTGTAGTTGTTAATGAATTCCTCACGTTAGTGTATGTAAAACTGATTCTAATATAGTATGATTGTTATATGTAACTACTACTTGTATAGTGTGAGAGTGATGATTGCAATATATAAATACAACGATTTCTGACAGCGGAAGTAATTAGTTATATAGCGGTATTTTAATTAATTACTTTAGTTTTTACTCTAATGTAGAAATGTTTTAGTTTTAATAAATTAGTTAATTAGTTAATTAGTTAATTATTAGGTATTTTTTGTCGTTAGGTTAATTATTTTAACAAATTTTTAGACACTTTATTTGGTGTTGTACTGTGTTTCAGAGAATTTTAATTAAATAATTTATTTATTTGAGTATCAAGTTTTTAATATTTCCAATGTTGTTTTATTTTATATTTTATTATTGAAATAATGTTCATATGATATTTCATAAAAAAAAATAAATTTTAATAAAATGTGTTTTTCCGTTGGGGTCACGAATATGTAGTTCTAAAATGTGTGTTTTTATTAAAAAGTTAATTCTTTTAATATCATTATTAATATCACCATTATAAGATTATTATTAATACCACCATTATAAGATTGACGATCCTTTTACTTCGGTAGTTGACATCGAAAGAGATCGAGAAAACTTGAATTTAAAAAATCTGATAAGGATTTGCATGGATGCTAGCAGTAAAATTTAGTGTTCTGTATTAAAATGATAGCGTTTGGTCGATTGATTTTTTTTTTACTCGACATGATACGGTTTTTCCTAAAAATTTCATTTACACTTCCCAATTAAATGCTTCAATAACACGTGATTTTTGTTTTTTAAAGTCGCTTACTTTAAATACGACTTGATTAAAACATGTTTTAAGCAGTTGTTCAAAGTATAACCTGCTCCCGCTTTTCACCTTTGGTTTATTTATACAAACGGTGGTGTAAGTCAAATATACAAGAAAATAAAATATTTTGTTTGTAGTATTATAATTTGTGTCATAATTTATAAAATTAAAAATACCCGAAATCAATATCACCAGTGTCAGTTTCAAATTTTTTACAGATTTTCATTTTCTCAACCGCTCCCTGGCTGACGTTACGGACAATGCTTTTGTTATTACATTGTCATTTGATTCATCATCTTTTTCAGGCACTTCTATAGGCATTTGTAATCCAACGTTTTTTATTTTGTTTTTTCAGTTTTAGTTTCAACATTTTTATAAAATGGCTTCATAAGTGTTTGGGTACCTTTCAACTCAATAAATTTTAATTTTTCTTCCTTATTTTGTGGTAGAATTCTTTTTTATTTCTCGTTTCTTATTTCCCTATTAAAAACAAAGACGCATCGTGGGCAAAAACTGACAAAGGTAAGGCAAATGCGTTTGCGGATCATTTGGCCGATATATTCTGTCAACATGACAGTCTCTACGTGCATGAAAATGAGAAATTTGCTCTTGTTCTAGATAGGGTGACTATTCCAATTGTCAAGGAAAAAGATGTTATAGAGGAAATCAGGATTCTTAAATCTAAAAAAGCTCCAGGCTTTGACCTAATAAAGGCCGATATTTTAAAAAAATTGCCCAAAAGAGGTATAACGATGCTTACGCGCTTTAAGGTTTAATTAAGTGCCTGATATTTTGAAAGTTGCAAAGATAATTTTGCTGGCAGACAGCACGACTTCTTATAGACCAATCTCATTGTTGCCGATGATTTCAAAAGTACTAGAGAAACTTTTATTGAGAAGCTTCAGCCAATACTTGAAAGTAAAAAGTTAATCCCGAATCATCAATTTGGTTTTCGCCAGAATCACTCAACCATAGATCAGATTCATTGAATAATTGACCTAATAGAAAATTCACTGGAAGAAAAATCAATATGTTCTATAATATTTTTGGACGTAGTCCAGGCCTTCGATAAGGTTATTATTGTGGTAATAAATAAATATAAACTTCGATAAATTGTGGATTAATAAAAAAACTAAGAAAATTACTACCAAGGCAGTATGTTATTCTGCTCGAATCCTACCTGACTAACAGGGTATTGCGAGTTAAGCAGGAAGATAAGTACTCTTCGCTTAGGGATATCAGATCGGGGGTACCACAAGAGAGTATATTCGGCCCGATATTATACATGTTATACACGTGTGATATTCCTAAATCGTAAGGAGTGGCAACAGTCACATTTGCTGATGATACAGCAGTTATTGCAATAGGACGAAATGAAAATGAATCTACACAAAAATTACAAAAGTCCAGTGATGAGATCTTGAAATGGACTAGAAAGTGGAATATAAAACTTAACGAGGTGAAGTCATTACATGTGAATTTCACTAAAAGAAAAAATTGGCAATTCATTTTTGGTTCGGATAAATGGCGTCCTAATTCCGTTCGCAAACACGGCGAAGTATTTGTGAATCACATTGGACGCAAAGCTCAGATGGAAGGAGCACTTAAAAAAAAGGAGAGCTCAATTCGAGGAGGAATACAGGAAGTTTAAGTGCCTATTGGGAAAGCGTTCTTCGTTATCAATATACAACAAAGTTATATAATCAAATATTTAAGCCTATCTGGATTTATGGTATTCAGTTATGGGGCTGCGCTGCGCAGACCCATATTTAATATATTCAAAAATTTTAAAATAGGGTATTACGGGACATTGCAAACGCCCCCTGGTATGTCCGTAATGCCGATATACACTTGGATCTAACGATCGTAAGTGTCACAGATGAAATTAAAAAGCAAGCAGTCAGTTATAAAGTGCGTTTATCCAATCATGTCAACATTGAGGCGGCTCGATTGGTTGACGATCGAAACTTTATTAGCAGACTTAAACGTACGAAACCTCTAGAGTTAGTTTAATGTTTTTTGTCTGGAACAATGAGTACTTAGTACGCTATTGTGCCAGATCAAAAACTGGTAAATAATCAAAAAAATTGGACAAAAATTAATAGGAAGTCGTTTCCGACTTATTTTATAATTTATGTTGAGGAGGATGTTTTTTAGTGGAATAAAGCTCCGCTTTTCGTCCGGCAGTGTGTTTCGAGATTTCAGTTTCGATAATTCAAATACCATTTTCGAATATCAGATAATTTCATGTCTAGTATAATTTTTTTCATATTTTTGTTTCAATTGGTTTAATTCAATGTCAGAATTTTGTTTTAGTTTTTCGTATACTTCAGGTTTTAATATTATCATTTTATTAAATGCTGAATTATTCTTTTCTATTATTCCAGACAATATGGCGCCGAGAATACTTGGTAAAAATCTACCTTTTTTAATGAAGATTTTGCGTTTGCTATTTATAATTTTTTTATGATTTGTTAACGTTTTTTATACCCTGCACTTCGTGAAGGGTATATTAACTTTGGTATGGAGTTTGTAACTACTTGAAGGAGTCATCTGCGGTATGGACATATATATATTATATTCTTGCTCAGCGTAAAATTCTGCGTCGTCCGTCCGTCCGATCGCACGATAACTCAAAAACGAATAATGCAATCGACATCAAACTTTCACAAGTTTTTTCTTTTGTGCCAAGGACGAGCCCTATTGTTATTGGACCAATTCGGACAACGGGTTCGGGTAGCTGCCATACAACTCAAAGAGTTTATTTTAAATATTTCTAAAACTAATAAAGCTATAAATATAAAATTTTGTATACATGTGTCCAATTATATTCTACACATGCTCTAAAAATTATAATGGGATAGCTGCACCGGTTCGGGTGGCTGCCATACAACTCCAACAACAAATTTTTTATATTCGGAAAAATAATAAAGTCAGATTCATGAAGCTTGGCAGTCATGTGTCCAATTATAGGTCAAATATATTTCTGAAGTTTTGGTTGAATTGCTCTTCAGCTACGAGTAGCTCCCATACAAGTCCAAAAGTTTAAATATTTGGAAAAATAAAGTCAGATTCATGAAACTTGGCAGTTGTGTGTCCAGTTATAAATCAGACATATCCGTGAAATTTCTATAGAATGGTTTCACAGGTTGGAGTAATTGCTATACAACAACGAAAGGTGCAGGGTATAATTCAATCGGTTTATACCGACTGAAACGTTTTTACTTGTTTTTACCTCGCTTACACTCCCTAAACAATCGTCTCTTGAAAAAAATATAGTAATGCCGAAAATTTCAGGTAAGTTCCTTTCTTTGCTCTAAGCCAAGCTTGTTAAACTCGTTTATCATCATGGGCCATTTTAGGGTTTTCGCACATTGCTTCGGCCCGCGCAATAAAAAACTTAAACTATTAAATTATACTCTAATTTTGATTTTTAATATAAACATAAATAATAAAAAAATACAAACAATTCAGTTATACAAAAATATATATAAAAGCATTTTTTAAAGAAATTTAGCAACGCTTTTCTGTTACTAAATCTTCAAAATTTGTTTGAATTTAATTCGCTGTTGTAATTTGCAATATTTTAATATTGATTAAGCATGTTGAACCGTTAATCTTGATCTTTCAGCGTTTTATTAATTTTTAATATCAAAAAAAAATGTTCACACCAGTACTTGCTTCTAAACATAACCAAAAACGCTTATTTGGTATTTAGGTAGATAATTAAAAAATTTAGTAATTTCCATTTCTCCAAAATTTTGTTTTAATACCGAATTTGACATCAATTAAAATCTAAAAATCTTCCTTCAAATTCGGTTTTTGTTAATGTATTCCAATTACAACATTCTTATTGATCTAAATCAAAACTTGATAATACTTCTGCATCTTGTAATATTGAAATTCAAACAGAGCGAATTATTTAAAACTGTCAATACATTCCAAAAAGTAATAATATCTAATACATTTTGGAGCAAATTTGAAATGTGCGCTACAATTACAAGTATTCAATTTTCAAAAACAATGCGAGTATTATAAACAAAAGCCAAGAAGCATTTGGTGGAAAAACTTAGAAAAATCATTAATATATATAGTTATATTCGCACATGTTCTACATGTATAATTGTATATAGATATTTGTAAATATTTGAGAAATTGAGAATATTTTAAACTTTTGAATATGTATTGATCTGCTCAACTTGATCCGTATGTTCACACGAATTATGTTTTTCATTCATGCTGAAATTTTCATACTATTTCGTTCCTCTTTTCCATATACTAAATTTGGCATTTTGAAATTTCTGTCTTCTTTTTTGAATTTAAAATTTTTTGAGGATTTTTTAAAAAATGACAAAGAAAAAATTTTTTTTCTTTGTCATTTATTACATGCATTTTGAGCGATCCAGATCTAACTAGAGCGCAATACGAAACGAAAAAACAAAGCAAAAATATAGTTTTTTATGACAATACAAGGAATAATATAAATTTAAAATAAAAATTGTGATTTTAGAATACGAAATTTGATTTTAAAAGGGGTAAATATTTTTAAAATCAATAATGTATCATTCATAATCCAACAATATTGCCTTTTCCCTACTGTCCATTTTTTTGGACGAAAATGGACAATAGAAAAAAATGTAACGCTGATACTTATTAGGGAAAAAAAAAAACAAATTTCTATAATAAAAGAAGTATACATGGTTTTTTTTTTTAAAGAATTTTCCACTTTTCAGATAATCAAGATATTTTATATTCTTCTCCCTTCATAATTTTTTTTCGAATACACATATACTTACATACAAAAAAGAATCCATTTTTAGACAAGAGTTTGTAACTACTTGAAGGAGTCATCTGCGGTATGGACATATATATATATTCTTGCTCAGCGTAAAATTCTGAGCCGATTTAGACATGTCCGTCTGTCCGTCCGTCCGTCCGTCCGCACGATAACTCAAAAACGAATAATGCAATCGACACCAAACTTTCACAAGTTTTTTCTTTTGTGCCAAGGACGAGCCCTATTGTTATTGGACTAATTCGGACAACGGGTTCGGGTGGCTGCCATACAACTTCAACAGCAAATTCTTCATATTCGGCAAAATAATAAAGTCAGATTCATGAAATTTGTCAGTCATGTGTCCAATTATACGTCAGATATAGTCAAAAATAATAAAGTCAGATTAATGAAACTTGGCAATCATGTGTCCAATTATAGGTCCGACATATTTCTAAATTTATTATTCTTTTCTATTATTCCAGACAATATGGCGCCGAGAATACTTGGTAAAAATCAATACAACTCAAAGAGTTTATTTTAAATATTTCTAAAACTAATAAAGCTATAAATATAAAATTTTGTATACATGTGTCCAATTATATTCTACATATGCTCTAAAAATTATAATGGGATAGCTGCACCGGTTCGGGTGGCTGCCATACAACTCCAACAACAAATTTTTTATATTCGGAAAAATAATAAAGTCAGATTCATGAAGCTTGGCAGTCATGTGTCCAATTATAGGTCAAATATATTTCTGAAGTTTTAGAGGAATTGATTGACAGGTTCGGTTACCTGCCATACAACTCCAGAAGCTAATTTTAAATATTTTCAAAAATCATAAAGTCAGATTCATGAAACTTTGGCGGTTGTGTGTCGAGCTATAGGTCAAATATATTTCTGAAGTTTTCGTTGAATTGCTCTTCAGCTACGAGTAGCTCCCATACAAGTCCAAAAGTTTAAATATTTGGAAAAATAAAGTCAGATTCATGAAACTTGGCAGTTGTGTGTCCAGTTATAAATCAGACATATCCGTGAAATTTCTATAGAATGGTTTCACAGGTTGGAGTAATTGCTATACAACAACGAAAGGTGCAGGGTATAATTCAATCGGTTTATACCGACTGAAACGTTTTTACTTGTTTTTACCTCGCTTACACTCCCTAAACAATCGTCTCTTGAAAAAAATATAGTAATGCCGAAAATTTCAGGTAAGTTCCTTTCTTTGCTCTAAGCCAAGCTTGTTAAACTCGTTTATCATCATGGGCCATTTTAGGGTTTTCGCACATTGCTTCGGCCCGCGCAATAAAAAACTTAAACTATTAAATTATACTCTAATTTTGATTTTTAATATAAACATAAATAATAAAAAAATACAAACAATTCAGTTATACAAAAATATATATAAAAGCATTTTTTAAAGAAATTTAGCAACGCTTTTCTGTTACTAAATCTTCAAAATTTGTTTGAATTTAATTCGCTGTTGTAATTTGCAATATTTTAATATTGATTAAGCATGTTGAACCGTTAATCTTGATCTTTCAGCGTTTTATTAATTTTTAATATCAAAAAAAAATGTTCACACCAGTACTTGCTTCTAAACATAACCAAAAACGCTTATTTGGTATTTAGGTAGATAATTAAAAAATTTAGTAATTTCCATTTCTCCAAAATTTTGTTTTAATACCGAATTTGACATCAATTAAAATCTAAAAATCTTCCTTCAAATTCGGTTTTTGTTAATGTATTCCAATTACAACATTCTTATTGATCTAAATCAAAACTTGATAATACTTCTGCATCTTGTAATATTGAAATTCAAACAGAGCGAATTATTTAAAACTGTCAATACATTCCAAAAAGTAATAATATCTAATACATTTTGGAGCAAATTTGAAATGTGCACTACAATTACAAGTATTCAATTTTCAAAAACAATGCGAGTATTATAAACAAAAGCCAAGAAGCATTTGGTGGAAAAACTTAGAAAAATCATTAATATATATAGTTATATTCGCACATGTTCTACATGTATAATTGTATATAGATATTTGTAAATATTTGAGAAATTGAGAATATTTTAAACTTTTGAATATGTATTGATCTGCTCAACTTGATCCGTATGTTCACACGAATTATGTTTTTCATTCATGCTGAAATTTTCATACTATTTCGTTCCTCTTTTCCATATACTAAATTTGGCATTTTGAAATTTCTGTCTTCTTTTTTGAATTTAAAATTTTTTGAGGATTTTTTAAAAAATGACAAAGAAAAAATTTTTTTTCTTTGTCATTTATTACATGCATTTTGAGCGATCCAGATCTAACTAGAGCGCAATACGAAACGAAAAAACAAAGCAAAAATATAGTTTTTTATGACAATACAAGGAATAATATAAATTTAAAATAAAAATTGTGATTTTAGAATACGAAATTTGATTTTAAAAGGGGTAAATATTTTTAAAATCAATAATGTATCATTCATAATCCAACAATATTGCCTTTTCCCTACTGTCCATTTTTTTGGACGAAAATGGACAATAGAAAAAAATGTAACGCTGATACTTATTAGGGAAAAAAAAAACAAATTTCTATAATAAAAGAAGTATACATGGTTTTTTTTTTTAAAGAATTTTCCACTTTTCAGATAATCAAGATATTTTATATTCTTCTCCCTTCATAATTTTTTTTCGAATACACATATACTTACATACAAAAAAGAATCCATTTTTATACCCTGCACTTCGTGAAGGGTATATTAACTTTGGTATGGAGTTTGTAACTACTTGAAGGAGTCATCTGCGGTATGGACATATATATATATTCTTGCTCAGCGTAAAATTCTGAGCCGATTTAGACATGTCCGTCTGTCCGTCCGTCCGTCCGTCCGTCCGTCCGTCCGTCCATCCGTCCGTCCGTCCGTCCGCACGATAACTCAAAAACGAATAATGCAATCGACACCAAACTTTCACAAGTTTTTTCTTTTGTGCCAAGGACGAGCCCTATTGTTATTGGACTAATTCGGACAACGGGTTCGGGTGGCTGCCATACAACTTCAACAGCAAATTCTTCATATTCGGCAAAATAATAAAGTCAGATTCATGAAATTTGTCAGTCATGTGTCCAATTATACGTCAGATATAGTCAAAAATAATAAAGTCAGATTAATGAAACTTGGCAATCATGTGTCCAATTATAGGTCCGACATATTTCTAAAGTTTTGGTGCGATTGCTTGACAGGTTCGAATAGCTCCCATGCAAGTCTAAAAGCTTATTCTTAATATTTGGAAAAATAATAAAGTCAGATTCATGAAACTTGGCAGTCATGTGTTCAAGTATAGGTCAAATATATTTCTGAAGTTTTGGTGGAACTGCTTGACAGGTTCGAGTAGCTCCCATACAAGTCTTAAAGCTTATTTTAAATATTTGGAAAAATAATAAAGGCAAATTCATGAGACTTGGCAGTCGTGTGTCCAATTATAGGTCCGACATATTTCTAAAGTTTTGGTGCGATTGCTTGACAGGTTCGAGTAGCTTCCATGCAAGTCTAAAAGCTTATTCTTAATATTTGGAAAAATAATAAAGTCAGATTCATGAAACTTGGCAGTTGTGTGTCCGATTATAGATCAGATATATTTGTGAAGTTTTGATGGAATTGCCTGACAGGTTCAGGTACTTCCCATAAAACTCCAAAAGCTTATTTTACATATTTGGAAAAATAATAAAGTCAGATTCATGAAACTTGGCAGTTGTGTGCCCGATAATAGATCAGATATATTTGTGAAGTTTTAGTGAAATCGCTTAACAGGATCGGGTACTTGCCATACAACTCTGCCAAAAAGCTTATTTTAAATATTTGGAAAAATAATAAAGTCAGATTCATGAAACTTGGCAGTCGGATGTCCAATTATAGATCAGACATGTCCGTGAAGTTTCTATAGAATGATTTTAGAGGTTCAAGTAATTGCTACACAATAACGAAAGGTGCAGGGTATAATTCAATCGGTTTATACCGACTGAAACGTTTTTACTTGTTTTAATGAACGATTTGGGAATAAAACAGATTCAAAAATAAAAATTTTGGTAAATAAAGTTGGATCCAACCAGTGGTTTGTATTGTAGCACATTTCCCTTCAACAATTCGCGAAAATACTACGTTTAAACACAATTTAGTAAAATATATCTAATTAAAAATTCTACACTATTAAAAATATTTTCATTCACATACGAAACTATTTCTGGGATTGCATATATTTAGCATGAATGATTTATGCAGTCTTTGAAATAAAACAAAAATTAATTTAAATTGGGCTAACAATAATGCTCGATTTTAAGGGTTAATTGCGTGAGTTAAGAAAAATTATTATATTTTTTAATGTCATGGAATTTACCGATAGCTTTTCTGTTAATAGAAATTTGAAAAAGCTTGCGGTTTCGGAAATGTAAAGCGTCAAAAATTCAAATTTTACAAATTTCAAGAGGCAATAAATTGAGAAGAGGTTGAGATGGAAAAAACTTTTCTTCAACAAAATAAACTATATATTGTTATCTAAAAGCTGCTAAATTTCAGGGTTCTACAATCGGTGGTCTAGAGGAAAAACGACATAAAAAATTTGGAAAAAACGGATTGTGGATAACGGTAATTTTGAACGGCTATTTTGTTTTTTTAAAATTTAACTAAAGTATGCCGCGATAACAGAAGCAAGCAATTGCCTTTCTGCGTTTGCAAAATTTGAAAAATGCTTATGGTTTCATTGCAACAAATAGTTAAAAAAGGCCATTTTTAGGGTTTTGTGGGGGTGTAACTTTTAGAGTGATGAGATAGGTAAAAGTTTTGTTCTACGGAAATAAGTTTTTAGTAAAGGTCTATGCACATATGAACTTTCTATCTTCAAGGGTAAAGAAGTTTTGTAAACATGTCCACGAATGGATGTATCACGTATCTAGAGTTCGGCTGAACCGATTTTGATGAAATTTTATATGTTAGTTTATTTCGAGCATTGCACGGATTGACCAACTTTTTGGATATATCAGGCCCCGGGAACTGGCCTTTTTAGCGGGTCTGTTTTACATTTTTGATCATTTAGAAGAAAATATTCAACAGATTTACTTAAAATTAGAGGAAATCGGGTGTCAGCAACTGGGCGTTTACTACGGGCCAAATGTACATTTTTGCGCATATAAAAAAAATCAACCGATTTCATTGAAATTTAATACTTAAATTTGGGGTGTCAAAACAATGAACATGTAAATTTTTTGGAATGATCAGGGCTCGGAAATCGAACTAGGAAGCGATTTTACTTTTTTTATCATATCTGCGGAACAAATTAGTGGAATTTCTGAAAACTTAATATTTGAGTTCTGGCTGTCACCAGAAGGTACAGAGGAACTTTTCGTATAATTCGGACGGTACAAAATGATTCTCCACTAAAATCCAAACTCACATTTTTCTAGGTATGTTAACTAAAAGCTTATTAGTATCCTTAAAATTGTAAAGAAGTGTTCAAAGCGCATTTTCATAATCTTCTAGAATACTTTTACTAATTCAGACAATATACATTTGTTTGTTTTTTTTTTGTGGCTTTTTAGAAAAATGATGATTTTTAAAGATTTTTATTCTGAGGTGATTCTATGCGAAAAATTGACTAAAACCTAAAAATTTTATTATACTAAAATAAAGTTGCGGTTTTCTGAGCAACATATCAAAAATTCAAATTTCAAAAAGAGAGAATAAAAAAACATTTGGTGCTATATTTTTTAGGTTAGAATATATGACTCAAAATAAAATTTTATTAGATTTTAATTGAGGAATTAAGTTAGCAATTATTTGATTTTAAGTTTTATAATTATGATAGTATTTTTATTATTTCGTAATCATAATAAAAATTGTATCGTTTGAAGTCTAGAGAACAACTATAACTATAAAAGCACACATAATAAAAAAATTATAGAAAAACTTAAATATGTAAAGTTTTAGAGCTCCTGATTCGGTAGTTAAGGTAAATCAGTGAATTAGCCTTACTAACAATTCAACTGAAAATTTCTTCCAATATGTAAAACTAAAATCACATATGCATACCTAAAAAGAATTATAAGGATTTTTAATATAAAATGAATTTGCATATGGAATAATTTTTATAAATTATGAAGCATATTAATTTAATCAATATAGTATACACATGTAAAATATATACATATATATGTAATTATATAAAAAGTATGCGTTGTGGCAGACATTTCATGCATAATTAGCAAACTTATCAATATTAACTGTACATTTTGTCATTATGCATAATAAATTTGAGCACAAAACCAACTTAATACTTCGAAAAAAGATGTAGAAAAATTAACAGAGGCTGGAAGGTTTTTTTAAATCAATTTTTTAATATTTCAATAACGCAGAACTTTACTAAACAAGTAGAAAAAAAATTTTTTTTGGTTTTTCTAACAAAAAATTGGAAAAAAACTAATCTTGTGGGAGATTTATTATGTTAAAAAGAGCCCTCTATAGATATCATAAGAATACGTGTACATTCGTCAGCTCTGAACTGTCACTCTCTCTTAAAGTCCAGGCCTGGATTTCTATCAGCCGTGACTTTTTCGTATATTATATATATATGATTTTTTTTGACAATCAATTCTTTTTGGTATACAATACATACGAATCTTTTGAGAACTATCTTTTAAATATGCATACGATTCTTTTAAGATTTTGTTCTTTCTCATACATGTATGTATATTTTTTTCATATGGAGGTATGTACATATATTGTATGTGTTTCGTTCTTACAGTTTTTATATGAAAAGTGCAATAGCGAAATTTTTAAAATAAAAATAAAAAATCTGATGTGGTCAGCACATAACCGACCGCAATGTGTATTGTCTAGTTAAGTGAAAGTGTTGCAGAATATTATAAAAATGTCTGTTAAATACTTCTTTCCAATTTTTAGGACATTAGTAAGCTTATAGTTAACATACCTAGAAAAATGTAAATTTGGCTCTTTGTAGAGTTTCGCTTTGTGCCATCCGAATTCCCTGAAATGCTCGCCAGTTAGTTTCGGTAACAACCAGAACACAAATATCAAATTTCAAGAAATTCCATCAATTCGTTCCGTAGATATGATGAAAAATGTAAAATCGGCCCGCAGATCAGTTTTCGAGCCCTGACCTTTCCAAAAAATTTATATTGTTTCAATCCGAAGATTTTAAATATTAAATTTCAATTAAATCGGCCGATTATTTCTCTTTATATACGCAAAGATGTTACAAAAGTTGGGAATTTTCGCGTTCGGTCGAGCAAAGCTTATATATGAAATTTCAAGAAAATCGGTTGAATATTTTCTTCAAAATGTTCAAAAATGTAAAACAGGCCCGCTAAAAAGTGCACTTCCCGAGGCCTGATATATCCCAAAAATTGATCAATCTGTGCGATGGTAGAAATAAACTTACATATAAAATTTCATCAAAATCGGTTCACCGGAACTTGAAATACACGCGTGCACACACAGACCGACAGAACGACAGGTTGGTAAAAATAGTTTTTTTACACTTTCCTACTATGGAGAAGTGCATTCCCACCGAAAACTCGATATGCAAAATTTGTTGCCATTAAATGACCTACCTATTGTATACACCATACGTTCGGTAATTAGACTGTGTTAAAAATAACGCACTTTTAAAATAAAAATTCAAACACTATGTATTTGCAGGATTATAACAAATTAAATACAATGAAAAATAATAAACAATAAAAATTATTACAGCCTGATCGTGTGTCTCGCTTTTTTACTCATTTTCTATTAACTTTCAAATCAGAATTAGAAATATTTTCTAATGGATGTTTCACTTTTCCAATAACATTCTCACATTTTTAATTAGATTTTAACATTTTCTCAATCTCAAATTATCGACTGAATGTTTCACTTTCAAAAACAAAGTGAAAAACTTTTGTGTACAATTTTAAAAAACTAGATACGCAATCGGAATAATTCTGCTCGCTCGATAATTACATTATGCAAGTATATGACAGTTACTCACTTTCTTCTCACTTTCCGAGCAAAATAGCGAAAATGACGATCGCCCTTAGACTGGAGCAACTGGCACATCAATAATCATACGAATAACGAACGAATCAATAAAAGTGAACGATTCGTATGGTTCAATTCTTTGAAAAGAATCATTTTGTCCATCTCTAGGACAGACCCGATTAAATAATATGTAGTCCCATTGTTTTAAAATCACATATGTGCATATGTACATATGTATGTTCAAACATATATATAAGCATAAGTACTTGCTCAAGAATGTACATTTATACAATGTGTGTAGAGCAAATGCGAAAAGAATATTTCACAGTTTGTAATATCCCTTAGTTATCAAAACGCAAGCTTAAAGCAATTTTCATCTTTATAGTGAAAATATAAAAACAAATGTGCATAAAGTTTCAATACCTGATCCTCCTGTGACCAAAATATTCATTTTTGATATTGAATTTCACCACTAGTTTAAATTGAAATTTTGTATTTAATTCACGTTTTTTAGTAGAAAACGAATCTATATCAAAGAAACTATCACTTTCAAACAATGGCCTTTTTTTTAAGCCCGTGTTTAAAACTAATTCAGGGTTTGAAATTCACAAATTCCTTTTGTATCATATTGGATACATATTAAACGTTAAGATATATGGATGCAAGTTAAAAATATACACGTGCTTGTGAAACATTTTAATTCTATTGTATGACAACAAATCTGTCAATTTATAATAAAAAAAACTGGTTTTTATGCTGCATTACATGAGACCAAAACGTGCTACTGAATTTTCACACCATTATTGTCCAGTTTTTTCTTTTTACTTTTGAATGCCACATCACTTCCATATTATTACTTAAAAACTACGATTACATCTTGAAAACAAGCAAATATGAATCTACGTACATATTATATAACTATATTTTCATACTTAATTATATAAGAAGAAACAGTTTCAATTAAAAAAATTAAATTCTAAAAAAAATGAAATAGAAAATTTATATTAGTCGATTCTTAGATTACGAATAAAAATTTGGTTGAGGACAGAAATTTCATGATGTAACTACAAAACTTCAATTTTAGTTTTTATAAAAGAAGCACAAATTCCTATAAAAAAATTAAAATGATGAAAGAACACTCTATGAAGATTATACAGTTATTTTATATAACAAATAGTCTTTTTACATTAAATATTTTGTAAGCACAAAAATTATCAATTTTAAAAAATATTGCTTATAAAAATTCTAACTAATGTTTTTATATCTAATAAGTGCCAATGCTAAAAGGGAATGAATCGAAAATTTTTTTAAAAGAAATAAAATAAAATCAAAATTATTATTAAGCAGGTAAAATTTCGAAATTATATTTGAAAAATCAATTAAATAGAACAATTTTTTCATTTCAAATTATTTAAAATTCTTAAAATACATGCAAAAAAACCTAAAAACTACAAGCACAATCTACGCTATCAACATTTTATATGATACTGAAAACATTTCATTATTTTTAAGTGAATTTTTATTTACTTTTTTTCTCATACGGTAAGTTCATACACTTCAAAAATTTATCTCTATTTTTATTTGAGAAAAATTTTAAAAACTTAATAATATGTCAATTACTTAGGTAAAAAAATATATTAAAGTGTTTTAGAAAAGACAATCATATATTTTTATGACCGGATTTGAATATTTGTTTTACTTTGAAATAAATAGTATCTTTGGAAATGACTGAAAAATTTCGAGTTAAAATTACAGGTACTTAAGTAAATTTTTACCGTTTGCATTTAGTATTAACATAGGCCATAAAATGAATATAAAATATGAAAGAAGAGCACATTTATTTTGTAAGCACTAAATATAGCATGTTTGAACTAGTTTTAAAATAATTATGTACAGAAAATTTTGTTTTACATATTTATTTTTAATAACCTGAAAACTAATTGAAATTATTTGAAACAATTATTCTATAAGTATCTTTTATATAACTGAAATGACATAATAACTCAAATTGTTAAAATGTAACTCCTATATTACTTTCAAAATTTCATTACCATTTTTGTTAGCCGACACTACTCAACTTACCTTATAGAAAAATACAAAATGTACACGAAAAAATCATACATCTTTCCTCATTAATATTTAAAACCATACTGAAATATGATTTTTGTTTATTTTTTCTTTCTTTCTACATTTTTTCGTTCAACAAAATTTAAATAGGAAGCTTTTTAAAAATGTGTAAAATATCGCGAGATTATAATATTTTTCGTGAATATTAAACTCTTTTTTACTTAAAAAAAAGAAAAAAATTATAAAAAGTATGACGCGATCAATGAAATTTAAAAAAAGGCAGGAGCGAAGGCAACAAAACGAAATACTTCGTAAAAAAAGAGAATTCCAACCTTCATATAAAAAACTTGTCTTATAAATTCACCAAAGCTAAATTTATTTTCGAACTTTAATTTATTTTAAAATTAATTATAAAATTAATGATAAAATAAAAATTTTTACACTATATTTTATTTGCATACATATATATGTATATTATAAAAATTATATTGTGAGGAATTTTAATACAACATACTCGTACTAAATTATGTAAATACATACATATGTATATAATTTCCACATCGGCATTATCTAGTAAAGTAATAATCAAAATGTTTAAGAAAACTTTTTATAAAGTTTCTTCAAGTTTTCAAAATAAAATTTAATATGTTTTTAGTATGTTAAACACTTCTTTCCAATTTTTAGGGCATTAGTAAGCCTATAGTTAACATACCTAGAAGAAGGTGAACTTAGTTTTTAGTACAGTTTCGCTTTGTGCTACCCGAATGCTAAGAAATGCTCGCCAGTTAGTTTCGTAGTTTCGGTAACAACCAGAACTCAAATATCAAATTTCAAGAAATTTCGTCAATTCGTTCCGTAGATATGGCAAAAAATGCAAAATCGACCCTCAGATCAGTTTCCGAGCCCTGATTTTTCCAAAAAATTTATATGTTCATTGCTTTAATACGAAGAATTTAAATATTAAATTTCAATGAAATCGGTTAATTATTTCTCTTTATATGTATATGTATGGAAAATGTATATTTGGCTCGTAGTAAACGTCCAGTTGCTGACGGCTGATTTCTTCCAAAAGTTAGGTGGTTTTGTGCGGTCGAGCGAAGCATATATATGAAATTTCAAGTAATTCTGTTGAATATTTTCTTCATAATGATCGAAAATATAAAACAGGCCCAGAAAAAAATATAGTTTCCGAGGCCTGACATATTCCAAAAGTTGATCAATCCGTGCCATGGTCAAAATAAACTTACATATAAAATTTCATTAAAATCGGTTCAGCCGAACTTGAGATATACGCGTGCACACACAAACCGACAGATCTACATGTTGCTAAAAATAGTTTATTTACACTTCCCTATCATGGAGAAGTGCGTTCCCACCGAAAACTCGAAATGCAAAATTTGTTGCCTTCACATAGCCTACTTATTGTATACACAATACGGCCGGTAATAAATATACATGCCAATTGTTTTCAATTATTTTACTTTTCAATTTATTTTAATTATTTTCAATTGATTTACCTTATCTATACTTAATTTGTTTAATTTTAAATGTTGCAATAATTTATTAAAAATTCTCATGTACAAGAATAATTAAAAAAGGATATAGTTTTTATTCAAGTAGAATTTTTCGTTTTAACTTTTTTAATGGCATATAGATATTCGCCCATGTTCCAGCATTTGGGAAATGTGAATAAAACTTTAATTATATTCTCCGGAATGCAAATCTGGTGCTCCAATATTCTCCCGAATTCGAATTTTCAATTCCATTTTCGAAATTCAATATAAAATGTCAAAACATATATGTACGTAAGTAATTTTACACATTCAAATGTTTTACAAGGTTTTGCATTATAAAGTTGATTAATAGAAAAATATAAAAATAGATCTTGTTTTGTTACGTACGTTAAATATTTTAAAATTATATATAAATTATGTAATAAAACATACAAATCATACTTACATTTTAACAAGAAGGACAAAATTTAAACAAATTTGTTAAACTTTAATTTTTGAGCGATATTCGACTTAAAAAGAAATAATAATAGAACACCATTATTCATTTTCGAAAATATCATATTCATAGAGAATTCGTTTTGTACGCTAGAACAACCACATTCGTAATTTCCTATCATATTCTCATTTTGAGTCTAATTTTCTTTTTTTTAAATGAGAGTTTTTACGCTCTTCACTGCAAATGACGCCAATTTTTTTTCCTTATCGCTTTATTTACATTGAAAATTTTAAGTTTTCAATAATTATATTATAATTACTTATGCAATTCATTTGATTGGATAATACAACATTTTATAAATTTTCAATAATGTAAATATATTAGTATGTACGAGTAAATATATACAATTTCTATTTTTTTTAAAATCCCTAACTTAAGCTTTCTGGCTCATCCTTGATTATTTAGTCTATTTTTTAATCCTTGATTATTTAGTATATTTTTTAACTAATCGTTCTTCGTAAAATCAAAATTAATTATGAAATTTTAAAGATTTATAATAAAACCAATTTATTATCACATCGGACGATATTACAAATTTTTATACCCGTACGAACATATATTGGAAGGGTATACTAAATTTGCCTCACCGTTTGTAAAGCGAAGAAATAATGGTCCGAGATATAGACTCAAGTACATGTTTTTGATCAGCGTCAAATTCTGATTTAGCTTTGTCTGTCCGCCCGTCCGCCCCAACGATAACTCAAAAACTAATTGAGCTAAGTTTACCAAATTCGTAAATGACTTATTATAATTATTGCCAGAACCCTATTTAAATTGGATATGATCGGAGCACTGGTTCGGGTAGTTGCCGAAATTTCCTACAGCATTGAAATTTCGGCCAAATAAATATATTAGTAGGGCCAATATGTTTGATAAAAGTTGTTGAAATTACAGCAGACATGCAACTTCAATAGTAACCTGTCCATATCTTAAAAAATATTGAAAACCCAGTACTGAAATTTTGCATAAATTAGTATGGTAATATGGCAACACTTAAAGTCATAGTCTGTCCCTTAGTCAACTATGACATATTTATTCGCACAAAGCATAACAAATTCGTACTGGTATCACAAAATTCACATGGTCAATATAGTCATATACAACTCATATTAAATATAGTCATATACAACTCATATGCATTTGAAAAACTTCTGTATAATGCTTTTCATTATACAGAAGGTTTGTTGGAAATCTAATCGGATAGTATTGTATAATCTTCGTAGCGTTTTTATAGAGAATGTTAATCCTGTTCAGGTTGGTTTAGAACCTTTACTCCAGATACAATCCAAATAAATAATATTCGACGAAATAAAAGAAGCAAAAATCACATTTAGAGCATCGTTACTGAAATTTCTCCGCACCCTTTTCATAATGAAAGCATAGTTTTTTTGTGATATATTTTACATTTATCCCCCTTCCTTTAGTTGGCTATCAATTATTAATCCAAGACAGTTGAATTCCCTAACCGTTTCAAGAATCTGGCCATTAAAGTAGATATTTCGAGATGTAAGTTTCCTATTTTCAAATAAAGAACCTTGGTTTTCAATATATTTAGAAAAAACTGGAGTCATTTTCGAATTGAATTAACCCTTTTGCGAAATAAATTAAACTTTTTTTTTTTAAATTAAACCATTTTCAAATAAAATTAAACCTAAAAAAAACTAATATATTATGAGAAAGTAAGTAAAATATATTTTTTTGTATTTTTGTTTATTAAATTAGGTATATATATTTTTTTTCAATTTTTATTTTATGAACTATCTAAGTTCATATTTTTTAGCAAATTAATTGCATATACTTATGATGAAAACATTTAACCTTGAAACAGTGAAAATAGAAGAAGAGATCTTTTTAAATGTTCTATATAACTGTACGCATAAATCCAAGCATTTGAAAACAAAAAAAAATATTGATTTTAAATGAAGTTTTAAATAAGTTTAAACATCGTGCTCTTTAATTAAGAGTTAGTTTAAAGTTTTTAATAAGAAAATGTACGTAATCTATAGTGCGTGAGTCTATGAAAAAAATTTACATTAAACAATATAATTGAAATAATAGAAATTATCATGAATGAATTAGAAATTTCAAATTCATTTCTACATTTTTATAAGCTAAATTTTCGTTTAAAAAATAATAAAATTTTTTAACTGAAAAACATTCAAATTTAGAATAGATGTACAGTGGAGTCCGCTTATAGTCACACAAAAAATTTCATAAAAATGTGTGACTATGAGCATCATATGCCTATAAGCGTCAGTAGAAAAAAAAAATTTATAAATAAAACTCAAAACTTTATTTTTTTTTAAATTTAATTTTAAATTAAGTACTTACATATATGATTATATGTAAAAAAAATAATTTTATTTTTATGTATATGATTATGTACATAAATAAAAAATAAAATTTATTATCTTTCTATGTATTTCAAACACTATTTTAAATTTTTGAATTACAAATTAAATTAATGACAAATTTTTGTTGTGGAAATAATGTACCTATGTATGTACATACACAAAAGTGACAGAAAAATATATTTAAGTTACAATATTTGTCGCTACAAATTCGACAACAAATATTGTAATTAAACTATGTGCCGTAAAGTAGGTAGTAAAACTACTTACCGCTTTAAAAAAAAAGGCGTTCAGAGTATGTGACTATAAGCGACGTCAAATATATGAATTAAGCAATATGTTTCACAAAAAATACGATCCAATAACCGTATGTGACTATAAACGTTTGTGACTATAAACAAATGAAAATACATGAAAATATAATAAAAAAGATGTTGACAACGAAATTGTTGACTGTAACCGAATTATGACTATAAACAGTAGTGACTATAAGCGGATTCCACTGTATATATATATATATTTCACTATGTTGCTCAAATTATTACGATCACACAAACAAATACACTAACATTCAACTTTTTTAAATGAGAAAATATAAACTTATTCAAAATTAAACATAATATTTATTTCAATAAAACTTTTGTATCTTTAACTTAAAACTATAAACTTTTAATTAAACATTAAAATTTATATATATTTAATATTTAAAAAAATATATTAATGTACATAAATTACATATAAATAAAATATAGTGAAGTGGAAGACCCTCTCCAGCCCGTGGAATCTGCAGAACCATATCCATTATATAATTTGAACAATCATTCGGTGTTAATTGAACAACACTTTGATTTATTACATGCACAAGGTCATGGTTTTTATTAGTATCACTTAACATTGCTCGAGCACTAGCTTTAATTTTTGAAAATGCCTTTTCAATAGGGTTTAGCATTGGGGAGTAAGGCGGTAAAAATTTTAATTGGCACCCACCAGTTGTAATTATTACTTGAACCTCTCGCCGTTTAAGTATTTTCGCATTGTTCATAACCAAAAAACTATTTTGTACTTCAGCAACATTTGCAATTTTTTCTATTAATTCTTTAATAAATAATTCAAAACGGTCACCATTTACACTACCGTTAGAAATAACTTTGTGGTGCACTATGCCTCCATTATTTATCGCTGCAACTAGAGACACATTGCGGCCTCGTACAGTAGGAACAACGACAACGAATGTGCTCTGGTACCAATTTTTGAGCGAGCGTGGGATCTACGAAGATGCAGATTGAAGCCACATTCGTTTTTCTCTTTGTCGTGGAGCCCATCTGCTAAACTCTGTGACATACATCTGACGCAAGTTAAGGGTTCGATCATCATTCATCCTATCTAGCTCGATTGAGGGCATTTTCAAAGTGATTTTTAGTTCCTTTAAACCACTGAAAATTGTGGAGATCGAAATTTGTATACTATGGTTTTCAAATAATTTCTATTTTATATTTTTCAGCGTAACGCCTGGATCTCGTTCAACAAAGTGTTCAATATGTTCCAATACTTCTGGACTTAGTTTCTTGACACAGTTTCCACTTCTTTTCTTTTCAACTACAGTGCCATCATTTTTTTTGTAAGAAGATAATATGAATTTGGCTGTATTTTTGTTGATCAATGTTAATATAAACGCCTCTGTTATAGTTTTTTCCTCGTCATATCACTTTATAAGAAGGAGTTTCATATCCTTTGTAATTTTTTTGTATTTTTTCCTTCTTCCTCGGCTTCGACTTTCTTCCTGTGAAATTGTTGGGTGTCTTGTAATTCTTTGTGGTTGTTCTGTTTCTCCTTCTGTACTGGAACTTTCTTCAAGGCGTTCTTGACTAGGCTGCCAAAGCTCAGAGCTTCCTGAACTAAAATCTGTGTCGCTCTTATTTTTACCAATATTAAAATTAATAAAATTAAAAAGAATGTTTAAATTTTTTAAAATTAATAACCCCGTCACCACGAAATCAAAACTATAATGTTATTAATTTACAATTAAAAGAATTCTGTAACTTAGAATAAAGAATGGACCTGAATAACCTATATACTATAACCTTTACAAAAAACATTGTATTAAAGTAAATTCAATTATTTTTGATAATAAAAGTCATTAACTATTTAATTAGGCTAAGATTTAAATACAGGTATGCATATTCTTGCATAAAATAAAAAATAATTAATATCCATAATTTTACATGTAATTAAAATGCATTAATATAAAGTTTACATTTAAAGATTTCAATATACGAATTTCTGATTTGAAAAGTTAGAAATGGACATAAATAACCTACTCTAACCTTTCGAAAATAAAATAATCGTAAGAATTCCACCATCGTGAGATGGTGTGAGGATCATATCACATCATCTCACGCCATGTAAAATCACGTCACGAATATTTGCTTCTAATGGCTCGACGCCCACGTGTGTAAGTTCAACCATCAACATATTACAACAATTAAAAGAGTTTGATATACAGATAAACATCCAACATTTGGCTTGTATTAAACTATCAAAATTATAGTTATAGATTGTAAATTTCAAAGAAGAAGTCGTATATTGAAAATGAACACAAAATAAAAAACAAATGCATATTGGATACATTCATTTTTTCGAAAATTTCCTCCATGAAGCGCTGGCGTGGAAATCGTGGAGGTAATTTCGCTTGATTCTGGGTAATCTCGTTTAAATATGTGTATGCTATATAAATTCTTATATTTTTTCGCGGAAAATCACTGTTGCTCTGTTTTCAACTTAAGACGTCAATGTAATTGTACTACTCTCTCTAAATTCGTACAGTACCACTAGATTGTAAAAATAAAGAAAGCTTTTGCTATTGTTTTAAACAAAGTTTTTGCCATGATATAAAGACTACAAAACAAAATGACGTCCCAAAAAACAAAAAAAGTTTTTTAAAAAACAAAAAAAGTTTTTTGGGACGTCATTTTATTTCCAAATATGTTAAATGTATGTGTAATAACTGGAGAAACTCTTTGCATTTTTTTACTTTTATTATTGTATTTTTCATTTATCATATGTTGGATTTAGGTGTTCATTTTAATACGATCCTTGGTAGGGCTAATTCGAAACTGGACTTTGTAATCAGGTGTGCTGGGGAGTTTTATTCTTTTCTTTCTTCTTCGTTTTTAGCACTTTTCCAAAAAATTTTTTGAAAAAAGTGCTTATTAGTTTCACTCTGTCCGTCCGTCCGTCCGTCCGTCCGTCCGTCCATGGACACTTTTTTTGTTTACAAAACTTCTACAGCCTTTAAGATAGAAAGCTGAAATTTCATACGTACATAGATCTTCACTAGAAACTTATTTCCGTAGAACAAAATTTTTACCTATCTCCCCCCCTCTAGAAGTTATACCCCCCCAAAACCCTAAAAATGGCCTTTTTAAATATTTGTTGCAATGAAACCATAAGCATTTTTGAAATTTTGCAAACGCAGAAAAGCAGTAGCTTGCTTCCCCTAGCGCGATATACTATAGTTAAACTTAAAAAAAACAAAATGGCCGTTCAAATTTACCGTTATCTAAAGTCCTTTTTTTCCAAATTTTTGATGTCATTATTCTTCTAGACCCCAGCCTTTAGAAGCTTGAAATTTTAGGAGCTTTTAGACATTAACAAATAATTTATTTCGTTAGAAGAAAATTTTTTTCCATTTCCACCCCCCCTCAAGTTATCACCTCTTGAAATTCGTAAAATTTGAATTTTTGACTCCTTATATTTCCGAAACCGCAAGCTTTTCCAAATTTTTATAAACGCAAAAAGCTAACGGTAAATTCCATAAAATTAAAAAATATAATTATTTTTCTTAACTCACACAATTAACCCTTAAAGTATTAAAATCGAGCATTATGTTAACCCCATTTTATATTAATTTTTGCTTTATTTCAAACATTTCATATATGCGTCATCCTAAATATATGCAATTCTACAAATAGTTTTGTATATGAATGAAAATAATTTTAATAGTTTGATAGGTATACATAGACTGTATATAAAAGCAGAATTTTCAGTTGTTGAAGGGAAAAGTGCTACAATACAAACCATTGGTTTGACCCAACTTTATTATTTATCTATATTATATATTTTGTTTTTTTTTTCCTCTTATCTTACCTGGTGGTCGGCATGTTGGTAGTCATTATATTTATTTTTTTTATATTTTTAAGTTGTGCTCGTGATTTTATTTTACTCGATCTTTTCTCCTTCCTCTTTTGACCTTCATATTCTTGTCTTTCTCCCTACCTTTCCTATGAATTATGGCGCTGTTTTACCAAGTTAATAGTTGCGACTAAATGTGCTAAATGCTTGATCTAATCAATGGATGTCTGATATATTTATTTACTTTTTACTGTTTAGTACAATTGTTTTTACTCTTTAATTTTCAAAATACAACTTCACACAACAATAATATCAATTATGGAAGACGTAGTGTAAATAAAAAATGACGACCAAGTTCTTTTCGATGAGCATACCTTGTAATCTTTATATCATGACGGAGGATGCTTGTAAGTTGGTAGTTGGTGCTGGGAAAAAATCAGCCCATATCGCACGACCTAGATTAGGTTGACGACCTGTATATGTGTGTACCCATATAACTGGTTTATGCGACTTAATATAGGTAGACGAGCAGTTAAAGTTAATGAGATTCGAGTTCGAAGGGGAGTTCTATGGCGTTAGCAGTTGCGTTTTATTTGAACTGGTTTTAGTAAATAGTAAAAGTAGTTTTTAAAGTAAGTTGTAGGCCAATTTTTTTTTAAGGTTTAAGAGTTGGACATGAAAAAGATGTACATATTATTTCTATGGATACTACGTGTAAGAATGCTATCTAGTGCATTTTTTTTATTGTTATGAATTGAATGCAGAAAATATAAATAAGATATCATTTATTTCTATTTTATGAACAATTGCATCTTATTTTGCTTTTTTTGCATAAGTAAAAAGTAATAAGAAAATTTTGAATGCATCGTATGTTGGACAGATAAAGAGTTTCTTTAAAGCGTAAGTAATTATAGATGTAAATTCCAGTCTGATTCTTAGCAAAACAAAAGAAAAATTTAAAAAATATTGTAAACTTAGAAAAGTATGATGTATAAGAAGAATTTGTAACGATCTGGTTTTGATTGTTATTTTTACAAACCAGAAAAGTAATCAAAACTATTTCTACTCATATGTAAACTTTTTACATTCGTTTTAATTTTCTGAGTGCCTAAGAAAGCATAAAACTAGTTTGTTTACAATATGGATAGTCTAGTTAAGAATAAGAAAAAATTCTCGAAAGAATGAAAACAACAATTTTTATTATGTAAAAATTGTTGTAATGTAAAATTTTTTATCTGTTAAAGTACATTCATCAGTGTCTCACAGTGAAAATGATGCAAGAAAAAAAATTTCGTTTTAGATAAAAAATAAATATAATGTTTTGAAAATTTTGTTTTACATATTTATTTTTAATAACCTGAAAACTAATTGAAATTATTTGAAACAATTCTATAAGTATCTTTTATATATCTGAAATGACATAATAACTCAAATTGTTAAAATGTAACTCCTATATTACTTTCAAAATTTCATTACCATTTTTGTTAGCCGACACTACTCAACTTACCTTATAGAAAAATACAAAATGTACACGAAAAAATCATACATCTTTCCTCATTAATATTTAAAACCATACTGAAATATGATTTTTGTTTATTTTTTCTTTCTTTCTACATTTTTTCGTTCAACAAAATTTAAATAGGAAGCTTTTTAAAAATGTGTAAAATATCGTGAGATTATAATATTTTTCGTGAATATTAAACTCTTTTTTACTTAAAAAAAAGAAAAAAATTATAAAAAGTATGACGCGATCAATGAAATTTAAAAAAAGGCAGGAGCGAAGGCAACAAAACGAAATACTTCGTAAAAAAAGAGAATTCCAACCTTCATATAAAAAACTTGTCTTATAAATTCACCAAAGCTAAATTTATTTTCGAACTTTAATTTATTTTAAAATTAATTATAAAATTAATGATAAAATAAAAATTTTTACACTATATTTTATTTGCATACATATATATGTATATTATAAAAATTATATTGTGAGGAATTTTAATACAACATACTCGTACTAAATTATGTAAATACATACATATGTATATAATTTCCACATCGGCGTTATCTAGTAAAGTAATATTCAAAATGTTTAAGAAAACTTTTTATAAAGTTTCTTCAAGTTTTCAAAATAAAATTTAGTATGTTTTTAGTATGTTAAACACTTCTTTCCAATTTTTAGGGCATTAGTAAGCCTATAGTTAACATACCTAGAAGAATTTGAACTTAGTTTTTAGTACAGTTTCGCTTTGTGCTACCCGAATGCTAAGAAATGCTCGCCAGTTAGTTTCGTAGTTTCGGTAACAACCAGAACTCAAATATCAAATTTCAAGAAATTTCGTCAATTCGTTCCGTAGATATGGCAAAAAATGCAAAATCGACTCTCACATCAGTTTCCGAGCCCTGATTTTTCCAAAAAATTAATATGTTCATTGCTTTAATACGAAGAATTTAAATATTAAATTTCAATGAAATCGGTTAATTATTTCTCTTTATATGTATATGTATGGAAAATGTATATTTGGCTCGTAGTAAACGTCCAGTTGCTGACGGCTGATTTCTTCCAAAAGTTAGGTGGTTTTGTGCGGTCGAGCGAAGCATATATATGAAATTTCAAGTAATTCTGTTGAATATTTTCTTCATAATGATCGAAAATATAAAACAGGCCCAGAAAAAAATATAGTTTCCGACGCCTGACATATTCCAAAAGTTGATCAATCCGTGCCATGGTCAAAATAAACTTACATATAAAATTTCATTAAAATCGGTTCAGCCGAACTTGAGATATACGCGTGCACACACAAAGCGACAGATCTACAGGTTGCTAAAAATAGTTTATTTACACTTCCCTATCATGGAGAAGTGCGTTCCCACCGAAAACTCGATATGCAAAATTTGTTGCCATCACATAGCCTACTTATTGTATACACAATACGGCCGGTAATAAATATACATGCCAATTGTTTTCAATTATTTTACTTTTCCATTTATTTTAATTATTTTCAATTGATTTACCTTATCTATAGTTAATTTGTTTAATTTTAAATATTGCAATAATTTATTAATAAAGTTGGGTCAAACCAATGGTTTGTATTGTAGCACTTTTCCCTTCAACATACAGTCTATGTATACCTATTAAACTATTAAAATTATTTTCATTCCTATACAAAACTATTTCTAGAATTGCATATATTTAGGATGACGCATATATGCAGTGTTTGAAATAAAGCAAAAATTAATATAAAAAGGAGTTAACATAATGCTCGATTTTAAGGGTTAATTGTGTGAGTTAAGAAAAATAATTATATTTTTTAATTTCATGGAATTTACCGTTAGCTTTTTGCGTTTATAAAAATTTGGAAAAGCTTGCGGTTTCGGAAATATAAGGTGTCAAAAATTCAAATTTTACGAATTTCAAGAGGTGATAACTTGAGAGGGGGTGGAGATGGAAAAAAATTTTCTTCTAACAAAATAAATTATTTGTTAATGTCTAAGAGCTCCTAAAATTTCAAGCTTCTACAGGCTGGGGTCTAGAAGAAAAATGACATCAAAAATTTGGAAAAAAAGGACTGTAGATAACGGTAAATTTGAACGGCCATTTTGTTTTTCTAAAGTTTAACTATAGTATACCGCGCTAGGGGAAGCAAGCCACTGCCTTTCTGCGTTTGCAAAATTTCAAAAATGCTTATGGTTTCATTGCAACAAATATTTAAAAAGGCCATTTTTAGGGTTTTGGGGGGGTATAACTTCTAGAGGGGGGGAGATAGGTAAAAATTTTGTTCTACGGAAATAAGTTTCTATTGAAGATCTATGTACATATGAAATTTCAGAGTGAAACTAATAAGCACTTTTTTCAAAAAATTTTTTGGAAAAGTGCTAAAAATTCTCATGTACAAGAATAATTAAAAAAGGATATAGTTTTTATTCAAGTAGAATTTTTCGTTTTAACTTTTTTAATGGCATATAGATATTCGCCCATGTTCCAGCATTTGGGAAATGTGAATAAAACTTTAATTATATTCTCCGGAATGCAAATCTGGTGCTCCAATATTCTCCCGAATTCGAATTTTCAATTCCATTTTCGAAATTCAATATAAAATGTCAAAACATGTACGTAAGTAATTTTACACATTCGAAAAGTTTTACAAGGTAATGCATTATAAAGTTGATTAATAGAAAAATATAAAAATAGATCTTGTTTTGTTACGTACGTTAAATATTTTAAAATTATATATAAATTATGTAATAAAACACACAAATCATACTTACATTTTAACAATAAATTTGTTAAACTTTAATTTTTGAGCGATATTCGACTTAAAAAGAAATAATAATAGAACACCATTATTCATTTTCGAAAATATCATATTCATAGAGAATTCGTTTTGTACGGTAGAACAACCACATTCGTAATTTCCTATCATATTCTCATTTTGAGTCTAATTTTCTTTTTTTTAAATGAGAGTTTTTACGCTCTTCACTACAAATGACGCCAATTTTTTTTCCTTATCGCTTTATTTACATTGAAAATTTTAAGTTTTCAATAATTATATTATAATTACTTATGCAATTCATTTGATTGGATAATACAACATTTTATAAATTTTCGATAATGTAAATATATTAGTATGTACGAGTAAATATATATAATTTCTATTTTTTTTAAAATCCCTAACTTAAGCTTTCTGGCTCATCCTTGATTATTTAGTCTATTTTTTAATCCTTGATTATTTAGTATATTTTTTAACTAATCGTTCTTCGTAAAATCAAAATTAATTATGAAATTTTAAAGATTTATAATAAAACCAATTTATTATCACATCGGACGATATTACAAATTTTTATACCCGTACGAACATATATTGGAAGGGTATACTAAATTTGCCTCACCGTTTGTAAAGCGAAGAAATAATGGTCCGAGATATAGACTCAAGTACATGTTTTTGATCAGCGTCAAATTCTGATTTAGCTTTGTCTGTCCGCCCGTCCGCCCCAACGATAACTCAAAAACTAATTGAGCTAAGTTTACCAAATTCGTAAATGACTTATTATAATTATTGCCAGAACCCTATTTAAATTGGATATGATCGGAGCACTGGTTCGGGTAGTTGCCGAAATTTCCTACAGCATTGAAATTTCGGCCAAATAAATATATTAGTAGGGCCAATGTGTTTGATAAAAGTTGTTGAAATTACAGCAGACATGCAACTTCAATAGTAACCTGTCCATATCTTAAAAAATATTGAAAACCCAGTACTGAAATTTTGCATAAATTAGTATGGTAATATGGCAACACTTAAAGTCATAGTCTGTCCCTTAGTCAACTATGACATATTTATTCGCACAAAGCATAACAAATTCGTACTGGTATCACAAAATTCACATGGTCAATATAGTCATATACAACTCATATTAAATGTAGTCATATACAACTCATATGCATTTGAAAAACTTCTGTATAATGCTTTTCATTATACAGAAGGTTTGTTGGAAATCTAATCGGATAGTATTGTATAATCTTCGTAGCGTTTTTATAGAGAATGTTAATCCTGTTCAGGTTGGTTTAGAACCTTTACTCCAGATACAATCCAAATAAATAATATTCGACGAAATAAAAGAAGCAAAAATCACATTTAGAGCATCGTTACTGAAATTTCTCCGCACCCTTTTCATAATGAAAGCATAGTTTTTTTGTGATATATTTTACATTTATCCCCCTTCCTTTAGTTGGCTATCAATTATTAATCCAAGACAGTTGAATTCCCTAACCGTTTCAAGAACCTGGCCATTAAAGTAGATATTTCGAGATGTAAGTTTCCTAATTTCAAATAAAGAACCTTGGTTTTCAATATATTTAGAAAAAACTGGAGTCCCTCCAGCCAATTCCGAATTGTGTCCAAATCGTTCCCCATATATAGCATTTTCAGATTAAATTAACCCTTTTGCGAATTAAATTAACCTTTTTGCGAGTGGAATTAAACTTTTTGCGAATAGAATCAACCCTTTTGCGAATTGAGTGAAACCATTTTCGAATTGAATTAACCCTTTTGCGAAATAAATTAAACTTTTTTTTTTTAAATAAAACCATTTTCAAATAAAATTAAACCTAAAAAAAACTAATATTTTATGAGAAAGTAAGTAAAACATATTTTTTTGTATTTTTGTTTATTAAATTAGGTATATATATTTTTTTTCAATTTTTATTTTATGAACTATCTAAGTTCATATTTTTTAGCAAATTAATTGCATATACTTATGATGAAAACATTTAACCTTGAAACAGTGAAAATAGAAGAAGAGATCTTTTTAAATGTTCTATATAACTGTACGCATAAATCCAAGCATTTGAAAACAAAACAAAATATTGATTTTAAATGAAGTTTTAAATAAGTTTAAACATCGTGCTCTTTAATTAAGAGTTAGTTTAAAGTTTTTAATAAGAAAATGTACGTAATCTATAGTGTGTGAGTCTATGAAAAAAATTTACATTAAACAATATAATTGAAATAATTTCTATTGATATCATGAATATCATGAATGAATTAGAAATTTCAAATTCATTTCTACATTTTTATAAGCTAAATTTTCGTTTAAAAAATAATAAAATATTTTAAATGAAAAACATTCAAATTTAGAATAGATGCATATATATATATATTTCACTATGTTGCTCAAATTATTACGATCACACAAACAAATACACTAACATTCAACTTTTTTAAATGAGAAAATATAAACTTATTCAAAATTAAACATAATATTTATTTCAATAAAATTTTTGTATCTTTAACTTAAAACATTAAAATTTATATATATATTTAATTAAACATTAAAATTTATATATATTTAATATTTAAACAAGTAAAAACGTTTCAGTCGGTATAAACCAATTGAATTATACACTGCACCTTTCGTTATTGTGTAGCAATTACTCGAACCTGTGAAATCATTCGATAGAAACTTCATGGATATGTCTGACCTTTAATTGGACATCCGACTGCCAAGTTTCATGAATCTGATTTTATTATTTTTCCAAATATTTAAAGTTAGCTTTTTGAGTTGCATGGCAAGTACCTGAACCTGTCAAGCAATTCCACTAAAACTTCACAAATATATCTGATCTGATACTTGGACACACAACTGCCAAATTTATGAATCTGACTTTATTATTTTTCCAAATATTTTGAATAAGCTTTTGGACTTGTATGGAAGCTGCTCAAACCTGTCAAGCAGTTCCATCAAAACTTCAGAAATATGTCTGACATATAATTGGACACACGACTGCCAAGTCTCTTGAATCTGACTTTATTATTTTTCCAAATATTTAAAATAAGCATTTAGACTTGTATGGCAGCTACTCGAACCTGTCAAGCAATTCCACCAAAACTTCAGAAATACAACTGACCTATAACTCGACAAATAACTGCCAAGTTTCATGAATCTGACTTTATTATTTTTCCAAATATTTTAAGTTAGCTTTTGGAGTTGTATTGCAGGTACCCGAACCTGTCAAGCAATTTCTCTAAAACTTCAGAAATATATTTGACCTATAATTGGAGACATGACTGCCAAGTTTCATGAATCTCACTTTATTATTTTGCCGAATATAAAAAATTTGCTGTTGGAGTTGTATGGCAGCCACCCGAACCTGTCAAGCAATTCCTCTAAAACTTCAGAAATATACCTAATCTATAATCGGACACACAACTGCCATGTTTCATAAATCTGACTTTATTATTTTTCCAAATATTAAGAATAAGCTTTTAGACTTGTATGGGAGCTACTCGAACCTGTCAAGCAATCCCACCAAAACTTTAGAAATATATATAGTTCCTTTAAACCACTGAAAATTGTGGAGATCGAAATTTGTATACTATGGTTTTCAAATAATTTCTTTTTTATATTTTTCAGCGTAACGCCTGGATCTCGTTCAACAAGGTGTTCAATATGTTCCAATACTTCTGGACTTAGTTTCTTGACACAATTTCCACTTCTTTTCTTTTCAACTACAGTGCCATCATTTTTTTTGTAAGAAGATAATATGAATTTGGCTGTATTTTTGTTGATCAATGTTAATATAGACGCCTCTGTTATAGTTTTTTCCTCGTCATATAACTTTATAAAAAGGAGTTTCATATCCTTTGTAATTTTTTTGTATTTTTTCCTTCTTCCTCGGCTTCGACTTTCTTCCTGTGAAATTGTTGGGTGTCTTGTAATTCTTTGTGATTGTTCTGTTTCTCCTTCTGTACTGGAACTTTCTTCAAGGCGTTCTTGACTAGGCTGCCAAAGCTCAGAGCTTCCTGAACTAAAATCTGTGTCGCTCTTATTTTTACCAATATTAAAATTAATAAAATTAAAAAGAATGTTTAAATTTTTTAAAATTAATAACCCCGTCACCACGAAATCAAAACTATAATGTTATTAATTTACAATTAAAAGAATTCTGTAACTTAGAAAATAAAGAATGGACCTCAATAACCTATATAATAATAACCTTTACAAAAAACATTGTATTAAAGTAAATTCAATTATTTTTGATAATAAAAGTCATTAACTATTTAATTAGGCTAAGATTTAAATACAGGAATGCATATTCTTGCATAAAATAAAAAATAATTAATATCCATAATTTTACATGTAATTAAAATGCATTAATATAAAGTTTACATTTAAAGATTTCAATATACGAATTTCTGATTTGAAAAGTTAGAAATGGACATAAATAACCTACTCTAACCTTTCGAAAATAAAATAATCGTAAGAATTCCACCATCGTGAGATGGTGTGAGGATCATATCACATCATCTCACGCCATGTAAAATCACGTCACGAATATTTGCTTCTAATGGCTCGACGCCCACGTGTGTAAGTTCAACCATCAACATATTACAACAATTAAAAGAGTTTGATATACAGATAAACATCCAACATTGGGCTTGTATTAAACTATCAAAATTATAGTTATAGATTGTAAATTTCAAAGAAGAAGTCGTATATTGAAAATGAACACAAAATAAAAAACAAATGCATATTGGATACATTCATTTTTTCGAAAATTTCCTCCATGAAGCATTGGCGTGGAAATCGTGGAGGTAATTTCGCTTGATTCTGGGTAATCTCGTTTAAATATGTGTATGCTATATAAATTCTTATATTTTTTCGCGGAAAATCGCTGTTGCTCTGTTTTCAACTTAAGACGTCAATGTAATTGTACTACTCTCTCTAAATTCGTACAGTAACACTAGATTGTAAAAATAAAGAAAGCTTTTGCTATTGTTTTAAACAAAGTTTTTGCCATGATATAAAGACTACAAAACAAAATGACGTCCCAAAAAACAAAAAAAGTTTTTTGGGACGTCATTTTATTTCCAAATATGTTAAATGTATGTGTAACAACTGGAGAAATATTGAGAAATTTGTGTTAGTTTTCAAACTTTTTGCATTTTTTTACTTTTATTATTGTATTTTTCATTTATCATATGTTGGATTTAGGTGTTCATTTTAATACGATCCTTGGTAGGGCTAATTCGAAACTGGACTTTGTAATCAGGTGTGCTGGGGAGTTTTATTCTTTTCTTTCTTCTTCGTTTTTATTTATCTATATTATTTATTTTGTTTTTTTTTCCTCTTATCTTACCTGGTGGTCGGCATGTTGGTAGTCATTATATTTATTGTTTTTATATTTTTAAGTTGTGCTCGTGATTTTATTTTACTCGACCTTTTCTCCTTCCTCTTTTGACCTTCATATTCTTGTCTTTTTCCCTACCTTTCCTATGAATTATGGCGCTGTTTTACCAAGCTAATAGTTGCGACTAAATGTGCTAAATGCTTGATCTAATCAATGGATGTCTGATATATTTATTTACTTTTTACTGTTTAGTACAATTGTTTTTACTCTTTAATTTTCAAAATACAACTTCACACAACAATAATATCAATTATGGAAGACGTAGTGTATCTTGTAATCTTTATACCATGACGGAGGATGCTTGTAAGTTGGTAGTTGGTGCTGGGAAAAAATCAGCCCATATCGCACGACCTAGATTAGGTTGACGACCTGTATATGTGTGTACCCATATAACTGGTTTATGCGACTTAATATAGGTAGACGAGCAGTTAAAGTTAATGAGATTCGAGTTCGAAGGGGAGTTCTATGGCGTTAGCAGTTGCGTTTTATTTGAACTGGTTTTAGTAAATAGTAAAAGTAGTTTTTAAAGTAAGTTGTAGGCCAAATTTTTTTTAAGGTTTAAGAGTTGGACATGAAAAAAATGTACATATTATTTCTATGGATACTACGTGTAAGAATGCTATCTAGTGCATTTTTTTTATTGTTATGAATTGAATGCAGAAAATATAAATAAGATAGCATTTATTTCTATTTTATGAACAATTGCATCTTATTTTGCTTTTTTTTGCATAAGTAAAAAGTAATAAGAAAATTTTGAATGCATCGTATGTTGGACAGATAAAGAGTTTCTTTAAAGCGTAAGTAATTATAGATGTAAATTCCAGTCTGATTCTTAGCAAAACAAAAGAAAAATTTAAAAAATATTGTAGGCTTAGAAAAATATGATGTATAAGAAGAATTTGTAACGATCTGGTTTTGATTGTTATTTTTACAAACCAGAAAAGTAATTAAAACTATTTCTACTCATATGTAAACTTTTTACATTCGTTTTAAATTTTCTGAGTGCCTAAGAAAGCATAAAACTAGTTTGTTTACAATATGCATAGTCTAGTTAAGAATAAGAAAAAATTCTCGAAAGAATGAAAACAACAATTTTTATTATGTAAAAATTGTTGTAATGTAAAATTTTTTATCTGTTAAAGTACATTCATCAGTGTCTCACAGTGAAAATGATGCAAGAAAAAAAATTTCGTTTTAGATAAAAAATAAATATAATGTTTTGAAAATTATTACATTTTATCATTGATTCTTAAAGTGCATTTGATTTCTAAGATAATAAAAAAAAAAATATTTCATTACAAAAATAACAACAAAAATAACAACAAAAAATGAAAAAGATGTCCAAAATTCATCTGACAGTGAAAATGATCCAAGCGGTAAAATTTTATGTAAAAACGAGAAAAAAAATAGAGTTGACCTTGTCAACTCTGTGATACCCGTACGAATTTGTTATCCCATGTGCGAATAACTAATGTGCCATAACTAACTATGGGGCGGACTATGACTTTAAGTTGCCGTATTACCATATTAATTTATTCAAAATTTCAGTGCTATGTGTTTTTCAAAATACTGTGTGTGCCAAACTACTATTGAAGTTGTATGACTGCTATCAGAAGAAGCCAAGTAACTTCAACGACTTTTATGAGACACATTGGCCCTACTAAAATATTCGTTTGTGTGAAATTTCAATAGCACAACTTTTATAGTTTCTGAGATATAGCCAAACAAATTTTGAAATTGTATGGCAGCTACCAGAAGGAGCCAAGTAATTTCAACGACTTTTATAAGACACATGGTCACAATACCATAGCTTTTATAGTTTCTGAGACATTGTCAAATAGCTTTTGAAGTTGTATGACAGGTACCAGAAGGAGCCAAGTATTTTCAACGGCTTTTATGACACGCATTGGCCCTACTAATATATTTGTTTGTGTGAAATTTCAATACCACAACTTTTATAGTTTCTGAGATATAGCCAAATAAATTTTGAAGTTGTATAGCAGCTACCCGAACCGGTACCCCGATCATGTTCAATTTAAATAGGGTTCTGGCACTTACTACAATAAATCATTTGTGAAAATTTGGTGAACTTAGCTCAATTAGCTTTTGAGTTATCGTTCGGACGGATGGACGGACAGACAAAGCTAAATCAACTCAGAATTTCACGCTGATCAAAAACATACACTTGAGTCTATATCTAACACCGTTATTTCTTAGCGTTACAAACGGTAAGGCAAATTTAGTATACCCTTCGAACATACGTTCGTAGGGGTATAAAGAGTTCTGCCCTTTTTGGAGCCATTTTTTTTGTAGCGAAAAATGCTTTATTACCATTTTGCAAAGTTCTTTTTATATGTTCTATATATTTTAGATTTCTTTGTAGATAAACACCAGATATTTTACAGTTTCTTTATTATTTATTGTTACAATATTGGCATCCTTTATTTTGAACTTTTTCCAGTTAGTTTTTAGGTTTAAATTCAAATGATTATACGTATCACGAAAGAGTATTGTTTGGCATTTTGTGAAATTTATTTTTGACAACCATGTTTTGCAGTAATCTTTTATTACATTAAGCATTTTTTGCTTTTCCAGTTGTATTTTTTCTACTCTGTCATTAGCTGAATATATTATAATGTCATCAGCAAAAGCAATTGTGAAATTAGTATCTTTTAATCTTTTAAGCATATTTAATAATTCTAATATATATAAAGAAAACAAAATCGGAATTAACAGCACCTTGTTGTAGTCCATTAGGTATTTTTTCAACAATTACTTCATTATTTGATGTAACATAGAATTTATTATTGCTTATCATATTGTGTACTAGATTAACCAAATGTTGGGGGAATTTTAAATTCAGTAGTTTGATTATTAATCCGTCGATCCAAACTGAGTTATAAGCCTTTTCAATATCCACGAGGCAAACTCCTACCGCAGAACCATTGTTTATATACCAACATATATCAGAAGTTAACTTCGTATCGCATGTATCATACTGTGTTTATGTCTAAAACCGAATTGATTTTCAGGAAAAATGTCATTTTCGTGAATAAAGTTACTAATTTTGTCATTGATTAAAACTTCGTATGTTTTACTTATACTTGGTAGTAAGCTAATAGGGCGGTAGTTGTTAGGATCCGTTGGATCTTTACCAGGCTTTTTTATTATTATTACTCTAGTTGTTTTCCATGAATTTGGAAAATATGAGTGATTAATTGCGTTATTGAACAGAATCACGTATTTATTTATAATTTTGTAGCTCAAGTTTTTTATTACTATATTAAGGGCACCATTCATTCCAAATGAAGTTTTATTTTTAAGATTTTTAATTATGTTTTTAAGCTCATTAAACTTTGTAAAATAGCTATTTATTTCCCTCTGTTCAGAAGCTTTATTATTTTCATTGAAATTCGTGAGAGTAATGTTATTTGCAGTTCTTGCTTCATTACGATTTTTGAATTCGCCAATTATATTTTTTAATCTATTATGCAGATTGTCGTTAGGTACTGTAGTTGTGTGTGTGTTTTCGATGAATGAGTCTAATAAGTTATATATGTATATCCTTTTGATTTTTAAGAATGTATTTATTGTCATTAGTTTTTTTAAGTTTTGTGTAGTTGATATCGTTTGATAATAGCAATGTTTGTGAATCTACATGTAATTGATTAATATTTGAGTACTGTATTGGTTTAAATATTTTATTGATTTCTGTACACATAGAGGATTTTTTTGGAGATATTTTACTAATTCTGTTTTGCCAATATTTATTAATTTCATTTTTCAGTTGTTCCCTTATTAAAATGTTAACATTATTTAACAAGCTTTTCATAAGCTGTATTTGTTGCGAAGAAAAATTTAAATTTTGTTTTTTGATTTTATGGATGTCGTTCATTAAAGTGCTTTTCTTTTTCAAAAGCTTTTTCAAAGTTGCAGAATAAAATTTTCTCATATTATTATTAATTTGCATTTTTGGTACCACTTCATCAATTGTTTTTAGCACTTTTCCAAAAATTTTTTTGAAGAAAGTGCTTATTAGTTTCACTCTGTCCGTCCGTCCGTTCGTCCGTCCGTGCGTCTATCTGTCCGTGTGTCTGTTTACAAAACTTCTACACCTTTGAAGATAGAAAGCTGAAATTTAATACGTACATAGATCTTTACTAGAAACTTATTTCCATAGAACAAAATTTTTACCTATCTCCCCCTCTCTAGAAGTTATACCCCCCCAAAACCCTAAAAATGGCCTTTTTTAAATATTTGTTGCAATGAAACCATAAGCATTTTTGAAATTTTGCCAACGCAGAAAGGCATTGGCTTGCTTCCCCTTACGCGGTATACTATAGTTCAACTTAAGAAAAACAAAATGGCCGTTCAAATTTACCGTTATTTAAAGTCCTTTTTTTCCAAATTTTTGATGTCGTTTTTCTTCTAGACCCCAGACTGTAGAAGCTTGAAATTAGGAGCTTTTAGATATTAATAAATAGTTCATTTTGTTAGAAGAAAATTTTTTTCCATCTCCACCCCCTCTCAAGTTATCACCTCTTGAAATTCGTAAAATTTGAATTTTTGACACCTTATATTTCCGAAACCGCAAGCTTTTCCAAATTTTTATAAACGCAAAAAACTAACGGTAAATTCCATGAAACTAAAAAATATAATTATTTTTCTTAACTCACACAATTAACCCTTAAAATCGAGCATTATGTTAACCCCTTTTTATATTAATTTTTGCTTTATTTCAAAGACTGCATATATGCGTCATCCTAAATATATGCAATCCTAGAAATAGTTCTTCTCAGAGAGAAAACTTGAAAGCACGACCTTATTTTATATGGGTTTTTTTAAATCGAAGTGGCTATTTTTTGAGAAGAAATATTAAAAAAAATTCGCACTTATTATAAATCAGGTAAAATTTAGAAAATATATTTGAAAAAATCAAAAAAATATATTAATATTTTCATTCATAATTATTTTAAAATTCTTGAAACAGCGGAAAAACAACAAGCACAACCTTCGCCTTCAACGTTTTATGTGTTACTGAAAGCATTTTATTATTTTTAAGTGAACAGTTTTTTTTTCTCATAGGGTAACTCCAGATATGTGAAGTAACTTTGGTGCCAAGTTGAAAATATAATTAATGAAAGATAATTATTGAATATTGATATAAATACATAGTAAAGAAAAAATTTGAAGAGGGAATTAGAAAATAATTTTTAAAGTATAATCAAATATAATTTTTTAATTACACATTTTGTATACACTTTTAAATTTTACCTCTATTTGCGAGAAAAAATTTTTAAAACTTAATATATTACCTAATTAAAAAAATATTTAAAAGGTCTTGGAAAAGACAATAATATATTTTTTGACCGGATTCGAATATCTTTTTTATTTTTGAATTAAATAGTATCTTAGGAGTAGCAAATGACTCAAAAACTCCGATTGTAAAATGACAGGTAGTAGGTACTGATGTAAATTTTTGTCAGTTTGCGTTTACTATTAAGACTCATACACAGGCAGGGCCATTTTATAAATAGATTACTCTTGGAAGTAGGTACATATAATGATTGGAAGTAGGTACATACATATTTATTTTTAATAACTTAAAAACTAACTGAAATTATTTGAAACAATTTTATAAGTACCGTATAAATAACCGAAATGAGATAATTCAAATTGTTGAAATGTGTCAACCTATATTACTTTTATTAACATTTTTGTTAGCCGACACTACTCAACTTACCTTATTGGGAAATACAAAATGTGCATGAAAAATCATACATCCATTCCTCATTAACTTTTGAAACCATACTGAAATATGAATTTCAAATTTTTTTTCTTTTCTTCTTTCCTCCTACCTTTCTTTCTTTTTCGTGCAACAGAATTTTAATGGGAAGCTTTTTAAGAAATGTGTATAATATCCTCAGATTTTTTAAAATATTAAACTCTTTTTTACGTAAAAAAAAGAAAAAATAATAAGAAATATGACACGATCAGTAGCGTTTAAAACAAAAGTAGGAACGAAGCCAAAAATTCGTAATATTTCGTAAAAAAAATTGAGTATTGGGACTTGTTAGATATAAAGACATTACTTCAATGCTCTCTATCTAATCATCTAGATCGTTTTCTTCGTTGCATAAATCCATTAAAGGTGAGTAACGATTTCCCTTTTCTTCGTCATTTTGTTTTGATGTTGATAGCAAAAATTTTCGTAGTATTTTTTTTATCTAGATCGTTTTCTTCGTTGAATAAATCTATTAAAGGTGAGTAACGATTTCCCTTTTCTTCGTCATTTTGTTTTGTTGTTGATAGCAAAAATTTTCGTAGTAATTTTTTTAATTCCTCATTTTCTTTTTTAAGTTTATCCAATTCTTTTTTCAAAACATTTTCCTCCAAATGATTTTCAAATGCTTTACATTTTTTGGCTTCTATTTCGTTTTTGTCGAGCAAATCACACAGCTTTTCATTAATTGAATCCTTTAATAGCGCTTTTTTCTTTTCTTTTTTTGATGGCATGATTGCTTAAAGGATGCAATCAGCACCATTAAATTTGGCTAATAAGTATTTATGTACCACGTTTTTTTTTTATGTATAGTAGAGACACAAGAAAAAAAATCTGATGTGGTCAGCACATAACCGACCGCATTGTGTATTGTGTAGTTAAATGAAAGTGTTACAGAATATTATAAAAATGTCTGTTAAATACTTCTTTCCAATTTTTAGGACATTAGTAAGCTTATAGTTAACATACTTAGAAAAATGTAAATTTGGCTCTTAGTAGAGTTTCGCTTTGTGCTACCCGAATTCCCTGAAATGCTCGCCAGTTAGTTTCGGTAACAACCAGAACTCAAATATCAAATTTCAAGAAATTCCATCAATTTGTTCTGTGGATATGGTGAAAAATGTAAAATCGGCCCAAATCAGTTCTCGAGCCCTGATCTTTCCAAAAAAGTTATATGTTCATTGCTTTAATATGAGGAATTCATATATTAAATTTCAATGAAATCGGTTGATTATTTCTCTTTATATACACAAAAGTGTATGTTTGGCCCGTAGTAAACGTCTAGTTGCCGATGCCTGATCTTTCCAAAAAATTTACATGTTCATTGTTTTAATACGGACAATTCATATATTAAATTTCAATGAAATCGGTTGATTATTTCTCTTTATATACACAAAAATGTATATTTGGCCCGTAGTAAACGCCCAGTGGCTGATGCCTGATTTCTGCCAAAAGTTAGGGATTTTTGCGTATGATCGAGCAAAGCTTATATATGAAATTTCAAGTAAATCTGTTGAATATTTTCTTCAAAATGTTCAAAAATGTAAAACAGGCCCGCTACAAAGTGCAGTTCCCGAGGCCTGATATATACCAAACGTTGAAAAAACTAAAATTTCATCAACATCGGTTCAGCAGAAGTTGAGATTCACGCGTGCACACACAGACCGACAGACCGAAAGACTGACAGGTTGCTAAAAATAGTTTATTTACACTTTCCTACTATGGAGAAGTACGTTCCCACCAAAAACTCGATATGCAAAATTTGTTGCCATCACAAAACCTACCTATTGTTTACACAATACGGTCGGTAAAAATTAATGATAGTTTTAAAGTTTTCTTTGTTTTTATTCACTGTTTCAAAAATTCTCTTACTTTTTTTAATAGCTAACTTTAAATACACGTCTGAAGAGTACGAAAGTCAACATGAGGGCTATTAAAATTATTTTTATTCATACATGAAACTATTTCTAGGATTGCATATATTTAGGATGAGCGATTTATGCAGTCTAAAAGCAATAAATATTTTAAAGAGAGGTTCACATAATGCTCGATTTTAAGGGTTAATTGTGTGAGTTAAGAAAAATAACTATATTTTATAATGTCATGGAATTTACCGTTACCTTTCCGCGTTTCTAGAAATTTATAAAAGCTTGGGTTTCGTAAATACAAGGGCCAATTATTCAAATTTTACAAATTTCAAGAGGCGATAACTTGATAGGGGGTAGAGGTGAAAAAAATTTTCTGACAAAACAAAATGAACTATTTATTAGCGTCTAACAGATGTGAAAATATCAGGCTCCTGCAATGTAAGGTGCAGAAGAAAACGTGATCAAAAACTTGAAAAAAAAAAAACTGAGTTCATATAACAGTAAATTTTAGTGCCCATTTTGTTTTCTAAAGCTCAAATATAGCATACCGCGGTAAAGTAAACCATCCAATATATTTCTGCGTTTGAAAAATCTATAAAATGCATATGGTTGTACTACAATAAAGAGTTGTAAAATGGAATTTGTAGGGTTTTGGGTGGGTATAACTTTTAAAGGAGGGGAGATAGGTAAAAATTGTGTTCTACGAAAATTAGTTTCTAGTAAAGATTTATGTATATACATCTTCAAAGTTCTATCTTCAAGGGTGCAGAAGTTTTGTAAACAGACAGACTGATAGACGGACGGACGGACCGACGGACTGACGGACCGGCGGACGGACGGGCGGATAGAGTGAAACTAATAAGCACTTTTTTTTTTAATTTTTTATATTTCGACATAATATATTGCACATCTTAAAAAATTCTAAACCAAAACTTCGAAAAATAATAATCAAACATTTTGATTCTGAAGTTATACAAACTATCAGTGAAATTACTCTTAACATTTTAAATAAAAAAACAAAAAATCAATTAAAAAAATATAAAAATTAGTTAAGAGCTTTAACTAAACGGACAAAGTTTATAAATATCACCGAGAATATGGAAACATCATTCGAAATTGGGGTATTTTTACACAAAATCTTGTATGAACATATAAAAACATTTAAATATAATGTGATCAATTCGAAGGCTCTTGTTCAAACAATAAAATATATCAAATTACCGAAAGATTATATATTGGTTTCCCTTGATGTTGTATCGTTATTTCCAAGTATTCCTAAAAAGTTGTTAATTAAAATTATAAAAATAAAATGGAGAAGCATTTCAAAATATACTAAATTGACACTGAAATTGATCTTAGAATGAATAGAATTCGTGTTTTATTCAATTTATTTTAAATTTAATGGTAAAGTTTATCAACAGCTAGTTGGAGCAGCGATGGGTAATCCAGTTAGCCCTTCATTTGCTAATTTAATAATCAACTACTTAATAATTGCAACCGTTAAAAAATTAAAATTGAAAATCCCTATAATAAAATTATATGTAGATGATTTATTAATGGCAATACCGAAAGATAAGGTAGACTCAGTGTTAGTAGCTTTTAATGGTTTTCACAATAGAATAAAACTCACATCGGAATCCGAAAAAAACAATAGGCTTGCATTTTTAGGTACGTTAATAATAAGAAATGAAAATGGAACGATCTCCACAGATTGGTTCTTAGAACCTTCTGCTTCCGACAGAATATTAAATTTTCTGTCGCAACATCAAATTCAACAAAAAAGAAATATGTTAGATAAAATTTATTCATTAAGCTCTGAGGAATACATAGAAAAGAACATACAAAAAATGAAAGAAATATTGAAAAATAAAAATTATTTAAAATTTTTCATAGATCAAATAATTAGGGAATACAAAAACAAGAACAATAGAAAACAACATACAAGAAAGATTCTCTCCCAATTCCAACAACACCAAATTTTTAAAATTTGAACATATTCCTGAAATAGCATACAAAATCAAAAATGTCTTTAAACATAATGCAAAACAACAAATTCATTTTCTATAACAAAAACATAGTACATAAATTTTACACAAAACTTAAAGATAAAGAATACAAAATGAATCTATCACACTTAATATATTATATTGCCAAGAGTGTGAAGCGTGCTATGTAGGACAAACAAAAAATCTTAAAACAGACTAAATCAATATGATAGCAAAATACAAAACATTAATAAAACGATAAAACAGCACTAGCACAACAAGATTTTAACCATAATCACACTTTTAATTTCAATGAAACATAAATAGTAGACAGGGAGAAAAATTGGTATAAGAGGAATATAGTTGAAATGAAGAACATAGAATTAAACAAAAGCAACATAAATTACAAAACTGATACAAATAACTTAAATTCACTTTATAAATCGTTAATTATGAAATTCCAAAAAATTAAAACAAGCGGTAACCTCAATAGAGAAAACAATACATGAAGACAACAAACAGCTGATTCGTGACATTTTTATTTTTCATATAGTTTAAGTTTTGTAAGAGTCTAGTTTTGTTCCATTTACAATTTGTGTTAATTTATTTTATTTATTTATATGTTATTTATTAAAAAGAAATAACTGACGATTTTTAAAAATTTTAGTAAATTCATCTATTAGAGCTATTGAGTTACAATAAATTTTAGTAAATTATGTTAAAATCAAATTAAAATTTGTTCAATGACTTAAAGTAAGTACACATATAAGAAATGTATGACATATTGTAAAAACATTATTATCATATAAAATTATTATTTTAGTCCTGATGAAGATTTAAAATTAAATCGAAACGTTGGTGAAAAGTTAAAGAACATTGTTTTATTTATCCCACACCGGTGTTCAAACATTGGAAACTGACACTGGTGATAATATAACGGTTACTTTGGATTGTTCGAGTCCTCCTACAAAAAAAGAAATAAAGTTGGGTCAAACCAATGGTTTGTATTGTAGCACTTTCCCCTTCAACAAGTGAAAATTCGGCTTTTAAATACAGTCTATGTATACTTATCACACTAATAAAATTATTTTCATTCATAAACGAAACTATTTCTAGGATTGCATATATTTAGCATGAACGATTTATGCAGTCTTTGAAATAAAGCAAAAATTAATATAAAGAGGAGTTAACAGACCGCTCGCTTTTAAGGCTTAATTGTGTGAGTTAAGAAAAATAATTATGTTTTATAATGTCATGGAATTTACCGTTAGCTTTTTGCGTTTATAGAAATTTGAAAAAGCTTGCGGTAACGGAAGTATAAGTTGTCAAAAATTCAAATTTTACAAATTTCAAGAGGTGATAACTTGAGAGGGGGTGGAGATGGAAAAAAATTTTCTTCGAACAAAATAAACTATTTGTTAATGTCTAAAAGCTCCTAAAATTTCAAGCTTCTACAGGCTGGGGTCTAAAAGAAAAACGGCGTCAAAAATTTGAAAAAAAAGACTTTAGATAACGGTAAATTTGAACGGCCATTTTGTTTTTCTAAAGTTTAACTATAGTATACCGCGCTAGAGGAACAAAGCCGCTGCCTTTCTGCATTTGCAAAATTTCAAAAATGCTTATGGTTTCATTGCAACAAATATTTAAAAAAGGCCGTTTTTAGGGTTTTGGGGGGGGGTATAACTTCTAGAGGGAGTGAGATAGGTAAAAATTTTGTTCTACGGAAATAAGTTTCTAGTAAAGATCTATGTACGTACTAAATTTCTAGATGATGTTTTATATTGCTCTACTCAGTGACTCATCCATGAATTACTATCCTGATAATACGTTATCTACTTTTTCAAACGAAATGGATAATTGTGAAGAATGGGTAAAAAGTACAGAAATATTTATTGAAGGCATGCAAAAAGGTAAACATGTAGGAACAACCTATATACCATATAACAAAAATCAGGTGTTATGCGATTGGAAGGTTTTTTTATTACCCACATTACTTCAAAACTTACGTCAAGCACGCGAATTTTCTAGAAAGGATGTAGTACAACAATTGATTTGGGGTATTTATAATATTATAAAATGATGGCACAAATTATAATACTACAAACAAAATATCTGATTTTCATCAAAATTTGGCTTGCATTGGTGTACAAACGGTGGCGTTTGTATAAATAAACCAAAAGTGGATATAAGGTTAAAAGCCGGAACATGTTATACTTTGAACAACCTCTTAAAAACGAAGTAAGCGATTTTAAAAAACAAAAATCACATGTTCTTGAACATTTAAACTATATTTGGAAAATAAAATTTAACTTCTGAGGAAAAACCAGATTTGTTTTTTATATATTATATTGACATCATTGAACCACAAAATGTAGGTGGTAAAAATGTACTGTGTTTACGAGCTGTAAATATCGAAAATTCTTTTAGCGATACAGCAAAAGAACTTAAAGGCATACATTATAGTAATGTTGAAAAATCATTTGATAGCATTTCAGTACTTTTATGTAATAAATATAATCAAAATATAAATTTTTGTAAAAGCAGTATACCCACCAAAATTACGATACATTTTAAAATCTATAAATAAATGTTGATTGAAGAATTTAAGTATTATTTTATTAATTTTTCCGACGGGTGGGGGTGCGAAATACCCGCAGTAGAAATGCTTGTGGTAAGAGTCCACTAAAATCCAGTTCAAATCCAAAAGCTTCTAATGCAGAATGGACAGCTCTCTGGTCTGCGACTGATCCCTTAGGGACGGCAGAAATTGGGCGTGCTGCCTTGCACGAAGTATCTGTTGCCAAAGACTAGGAGAAGTAAACTAAAGGATTGTAAACTAAAGACTAGGAGGGCAAAACAAAAGGATTGCATACCCCAGGTTGTAATCCCGTAAATCTTCGGACGCTGGTCTCACGGATTCTGAGGAACACCACCTATTGCATCAAACTACTACTACCGACCCTCAACACCTCAGGTCATGCGGACACACCATGTGGTAAAAGCAAAAAAATATGTCCAAAGGCGATAAACAGAAAAATACCAATATGGGTCCAGTTAATGAAATGAAAAGGATCGGAAAACTGATAATTGCCATTTAATTATAAGAAGAAGAATTATAGAAGCTCTTTGTAAAGAATTAAAAAATGAAATCCAGTATCTCAAAGAGGAAAATAACAAGCTAATAGTGGAATCAAGCAATATAAATGCAATGAAAGAAATAAATACGGAAAAAGTTGGGTCAAACAAAGTGAAATACTGCACAGACGAGGAGGATCTAGCTCGGGAAACCGATTGGATCCTCAAGAGAAAAAGCAAAAAGCGAAGAGAAGATATGTCACCTGAAAAGAGTCCTAAGGACAAAGTGAGCAAAATAGAAAAATCTGTGCAAATAAATGCACTACAAGACAGATCACATTCCCATCTGTTATATTAAGCAATGCGGAGGAACGTCCAAAAATAGAGAAGATGCGAAAAGAAGCCAAAATAAACTTTAGGGTCAACACGATGAATAATAATCAACTTAAAATCAATGTTGATCAAGAACAAGATTACAAAGAAATAACAAAAAAAAAAAAAAATGAATCTATAGTAGAGTGGCATATCCACGAAAATACAATGACAACATCCATCAAGATGATGGTCAGAGGCTTTTATCCTTCGTGTCGTGAAGATATTCAAAATTAGCTAAAAGAGAGGGACTTTAAAGTTATTGAAGTCGTTAATAAAATTAAAAAGCAGAATAAAGAAAACAAGATCACAATGATCCGAGTTCCCCTCTTCATAAAATTTACAAAATTAATGCACTTCAGCACATAAAAAATTGAGTCACTAAAGAGAAATAATTTGGTTCTTCAACGCACAGAGGTTTCGCCAGCGTCTGGCTCAATGTGTCAAGTGTGCTGATCCTCATTTAACGATAAATTGTAATAAGCGAAAAATCGAAGCTCTAAAGTTTGCAAATTGCTCTGAGGCACATGTTGCGAATTACAGGGGTTGTATAGTCTCAAACAAATTGCAAAAAAGAAAAAAAAGCTTACAAAACAGAAATAAATAAAAATAATACCCAAAAATACTTCCAAAACTCCAAAAACCCCAAAAACAACTACATTGAGTAAAAGAGTACAGGGAATACAATATGCCCAAGTGGTGAGGGGTGAAAAATATTAGCATACCAAAGAACGAAGAGATTTACCACCTCAAAGACCTGCTGAAACCAATACAAAAATATAATGCAAATGTCGCAAAATATGATCAAAACTATTTTTTTTTTTATAGTTAAAAAACTAAAGATGGTTGCGCTATTTTGATAAGGAAAAATATAAAACATAATGAAATAAGTAAAATAGAAAGAGACGATAGCCAATTTGTTGCTGTACGAATAGAGTCTTATAAACAAAATGTTGATGTTGGTGTACTTAACTGTCCCCTGAGACATGTTATAAAGAGTGGTTCATTCAAAGATCTCCTCAATCTCCTTAAAGAAAGGTTTATTCTTGGAGGTGATTATAATACCAAACATATTGATTGGGGTTCTAGATTGAACTCAAACAAGAGGTAGAGAGCTAAGAAAAGCTATCAAAGAGATTGGTTGTCCCTACCAATCCACTGGTAGACCAAGATATTGGCCAAGTGATAGAAATAAGATACCAGATCTGCTAGACTTTTTTATAGTCTAGAAAATCTCGACAAATTTCATTAGTTTAGAAGATAACTATCATCTGCATCCGGATCATTCTGCAGTTATATTAAACTTAACTGAGACAGTTACCAAGAAACAAAATAAGCCCATGTTGATTAATAAATCTACTGACTGGACTAGTTTTAAAGAAGAGATAGAGAATAAGAAATTTATGAATTAAAGTACGAATCCCAGAGGATTTGGATTCTGAGGTAGAGAATTTTAATAAAATCATACAAAGGGCTGCCTGGAATAATACAAAATAATATGAGTATAAATCCGTGGGTATGACTGACCCAAGAGAAATACTGAATATGATGAGCGAAAAAAGAAGAGCTAGACGCAGATGGCAAAACTCAAAAGATCCGGCATATAAAACTGCACTCAACCAAATGAAAAATAAGAAAAATCAAAGAAGATTCATTTGATAATTACATCAAAATTTGTCAGCCGAAGAAGAAAGTAATTATTCCATCTGTTCTGCAGTTGCATGAAGAAATTTCCATTAAGATAAATTAGTAGTGTAATAAGCACATTCTTATTAATTCCGCAACTATGATGTTGTATTAGTAAAATTCATAATTTAATTAGTGCGATAGGCACAATCCTATAAATATATATGTTCTTGTTATTGTGTGTTTCAATAGTAGATTGTATGTAGCAATCAATGTAAACAAAACAAATACTTAGTAATCATGTGAATTACAGTATAAGCAATGTAGAGAACATTTCGTCGGCAATTTCTTCATGCCTGTGTAGCTCATTTGGTAGAGCGTCCACCTAGAAAGCGGTAGGTCACTGGTTCGAGTCCAGTTCGAGGAGAAAAATTTTTTTAATGAATTTTTCTGCCTTTAACTCGTTCCTTTGATTACGTCATCCATCTGTTCTGCAGTTGCATGGCACAGGCTTTTGACAAGGTTTGGTACACAGGATTAATATACAAGATAAAAAAATATTTACTAAACCAATATGTAGAATCAAACAGGAGGGGCTATTCCACACTTAGAGAAATAAGAGCAGGTGTGCCTCAGGGCAGTAGTTTGGTCCAATACTATATCTACTGTTTACCAGAAATGTACCTCAAATAGAAAACACAATTGTGGCTACATATGCTGACGATACTACAATCATGGCAGTAGCATCAAATATTGATGACGCCACAAGAAAGTTGCAGCAGGCAAGCAATAGTTTTGATGCATGGACCAAGAAATGGAAAATAAAATCAAATGAAACTAGGTATGAACAAGTAAATTTTACAAAAAAAGATCTTGTAGTTGATGAAATTAACGAAAGGGCGGTGAGACATAGAGCTCGTCTGGACAAACATGTCAACTTAGAGATCTCTTTTCTCCTTGTTATCCGAGACTCTCTCGGAAAGCTAAAGAGGACTTTGCCTTCTGATTTAGCACAAAATGTGCTTCACCGAATCGGGGAGCGTTAAATCTCTTTCGATCTATATTAAAGAAAATTTGATGGTTGGTCTAAGGGGACTAGTATCAGAATATAAGGAGGAGGCTTTTGTGGTAAAACACATAACTAACTATGGATTGCCAGGGAATGGCATGTAAGCAGCATTCATGCGCTAATTACGTATCGTATTAACGTAATGGTATTAATGATATAGACTCTTTTTTTTATTCAAATGTGTTATACCAATGAGGTAGAGGATTTGGTAGTTTTTTCGGGGGACTTTTGCGATATTTAAATCCTTTATTAACATCAAGGGTCAATATTTTAAATGTTAGGCGGGTATTAATGCATTATCTGATATTTCTTCAGGAGTAAATTTAAAACAAATATTGCAAGATCGGGGAAAAGAAGCTTGAAAAAATGTCAGACATAATTTGTACAAAAACTTAACCAAATGTATGATTCCGGAATGAGAATAAGTAGAACTATTAAAAGAGCCTATATAATGAAACATAATTATTTGAAATTTAAAAGACATAAAATCAGTAACAAAAACAAGAAAGTTAAGGATATTTTTGATTCAAAATGACGAAATGTATGAAATCTGAGTTGGATATTTTTAAATCACCTCCTATTCGATCAAATACTTTAACATCTAAAAAAAAATATCCTATAATCCTATAGCTTCATTGGGTAATGCATCAACGGTAGAATTTGTCATTAGGGTACTGTGACACATACAGAGATTTGTCTTGTACATATGAAAAAATGAAAGTGCAAATTTTGAAAAAATATGGAAGTCGTTGGAATAATGATAAAGATGAAGATGGAAAACCTTTACCACAACCAAGTTGAATAAATAATATTTTATATGGGTTAATAAAATAATATTATGCTCAACTAAACGGTAAAAATATAGCCCCATCAGACGGAAATTACCATTACAGAACTTATATTGAATCACTAGTAAATTATAGTACTGATTCTGCTACAACACATTTGGAATGTGCAGGCTAGATATTAGACAAACCCAACATAGAAAAGCATGACAACTGCAGCTCGAAAGATCGTCAAAAACTTTTTCATAATAGTAACATAGTTGAGCTTATGGAAAAGCTATATGTTGATATGCATAATCAACCAGCAGATTAACAACATTGACGCTCGAATTGTTTTGACATTAGCAAAACTAGAATTTTATCTTTTTGCTGATGATAATGATGAGTCTCAATTAAAAATTTTAGGAGCATAATTATTTATGAGGCATGTAACTATTAGCCCTAGCTCATTACAGCGGGTAAGGCTGTTTTACAAAATAACAATGCTAAATATCATTACAAACGAGTAGACAAACAGCTTACCTATTACAACTCGATATTGTTTTCATCGCACATTTACCAAATACTATACTTTTCAGCATGACAGATAAGCAGGGATATTCGGGAAAAAGATCTTAAAACCAATTTAACTTTAAACATTTTGCAGGTTCCTAATACTGCGATTGAAACAAGTTTCTCGGATGTAAACAAGTATTATACAAGTCATTATTATTCACTTTTTTCGGGCACAGGAATGATCATAATGACAAGGGTCATCAAATAACGAAAAGTATGTTTAGTAACGGCTTTTATTATTTAAGCATTCGATTTAACGCTAGATGCTCCTGGAAATGAAGAATGTCATGGTTTATTGAATCAAGGTACCGTTCAAATTGAAGCAACACTTAACAAACCGCTTCTGTTTATCATGACTGGAATAGTATATGGGGACTTCGATGCCAGTACACAAGTTGATAAGAACCGAAATGTTCGTTTTTTAATGACAATGTAATTAATAAAATAAAATCTCTCGAAAAATTTTATATTTTATTAACAAATGACAAAGTTAATAAAAGTTGTTTAACAAATTATATTACAGAAACTGACAAATTATATGAAATTACCCAAATAATTTCATGAATACATTAGAGATAGCTAATGCTTTAAAGTGCAATAAATTCACAAATAGATGTTTTCAAGGTGTTTTTGCTTTAGATAGGATAATTGTAAATGCTGATTAAGTCGGAGAGGCAGGATCTCATTAGTTAGCAATTTATATTCTGAATTATGGTTGTGTGGAATATTTTGATGCGTAATTTTTAATAAAAAGCAATTGCAAGGTAATTTTTCTGAGGTATGTGGAGAATATTGTTGCGTTTTTGCTTGAAAAGGTGGAAAAATATAAGTACGAGTAAATTTGTGCATCAATTTCATAACAGTAATGTCAACAGTGATAAATTAATTTTAAAACTGTGTCATCGTATATTTGTCTAAAGTAAAATGTTCAGACATGTATTTCTAAAAATTAAAATATATAAAAGCGGTAATATTCTAATTTGAATTTAGTTAGAAAATAGTGGTATAATAATATACATCAATAGTGTTTTTAAGGCATGTTGTTCGCATATACTTACTTTTTAAATGAAACACGTACTATGAAAATCGCCGTAGGATTCCATATTGAAACACTAGAAGCGTGTATATCGATACAACGTATTGGAAAGAAAAATATTTTTATAACATACGATTATTGGAAAGAGTTTTACCTACACTTTAACTCACGGTACAAAGGCAAATTTATAAATACCACAATTTTCTGTCCACAATTCGGAGTAAAAGCAAAAAAGCCACAAACATTTGTGTTAAAGAATAAAGAAATGAACGAATTTCGCGAACTAATTGATTTTGTTAATTTAGTAATGGTTTACAACCAGAAGGCCGAGGAGGGTGTAACAGACTATGTAAGAAAATACATAAGACAATGTGTGGAAAATAATGAAAAATTCAGAGATAAAATAGAGAAATATTTAGAAATAAATAAAGAAAATGTAATGCTGGAGTAACATTAATAAAAATACATAAAAAATAAATCTACTTTTTTTTGTTCTTTTTACCCGTATTGTGTAAACAATAGGTAGGTTATGTGATGGCAAGAAATTTTGCATATCGAGTTTTCGGTGGGAACGTACTTCTCCATAGTAGGGAAATGTAAATAAACTATTTTTAGCAACCTGTCGGTCTGTAAATGTAAATTTGGCTCTTAGTAAAGTTTCGCTTTGTGCTACCCGAATTCCCTGAAATGCTCGCCAGTTAGTTTCGGTAACAACCAGAACTCAAATATTAAATTTTAAGAAATTCCATCAAATCGTTCCGTAGATATGATGAAAAATGTAAAATCGGCTCGCAAATCCGTTTTCGAGCCCTGATCTTTCGAAAAAATTTATATGTTCATTGTTTTAAAACGAGGAATTCAAATATTAAATTTCAATGAAATCGGTCAATTATATCCCTTTATATACGCAAAAATGTATATTTGGCCCGTAGTAAACGTCCAGTTGCTAATGCCTGATTTCTTTCAAAAGATGCAACTTTCACGGACGGTCGAGCAAAGCTCATATATGAAATTTCAAGTAAATCGGTTGAATAAATAATGTCGTGTTTTCAAGTTTCTCTCTTAGCATTGGGACTTGTTAAATATAACTTGATAGATAGAACTCGTTTTTGTTGTTTTTTTATAAATTTGATCCTCGTAGACACGATATTTCTGAAACTTTTGGAAATATTTTGTGGAGAAATAAAGGTATTGCAAATGTCTTTAATTTTTTAAGAGAAAAAGTACATGTTAATAATGCATAATACTGCGTAATAAAGATTAAAAAAATTTGTTTTTGTTTGAAAAATACTTTGTTTTAGTTAATTTTCTAAGGTTTTGGCCTCAGTTTTCGCCTGATAGACATGTTATTTCTAAAATTTTTTCCACATCATGTTATATCAAAATGAAGGTCAGAATATAGGGCTCGTCTTCCTGTAAAGAAGTGCTAGGTTGATAACGGTGAATTAAGAGTAAATGACGGTTAAACGAAAATTAAAAAAAGAAAATTTAAACAAATTTTTACTTTGCACTTGAATATCTCTCAAAATAAAAAAATCTACCGCTGGTATACTGTTAGAATGAGGTTGTCATTAGTTATAAAACAAGTCTACAAGATTGGATTTACCTGTCACATTTCCCGAGTTATAAATAAAAATGTGAAAATAAGCCGGTTTTTGCATGTTCCAACTTTGAGGCCCCATAACTCGAGAACAAGGGCCCAGAAAGAAAAATGTCACTAGGTGTTTTTTGCTCGTCGGCATATATTCTATCACCCTGCTTCGGCAATACCATTGAGTTTCGGACACCCTGTATATGCGTCAATTTCAAAAGTTCATCTTTTAGTTAATGTGCGTCTTTTAAAAAGTGCGTCATGCCGAAAAGTAAAGATGCATTTTTTATGAAATTTAAAGTTAAGCAAAAAACGAAAATTTCCTTGTTAATAAAATTTCGTAAATACGCGTCTTCGCTTGAAATTAATTTAGCACAGTAAATCGAGAAATCTAATCGCTTAACAGGTTACCTAGAGTACATTTACTATGTTTTAAATATTATTTACTAGAAATTTTAAAAATTTATAATAAAAATACAATTGTAACAATTTAAAAAAAAAAATCCTTGTTTCTTTCTATTGTTATATATATATAAATAAATTTCTTCTTTATTCTTTTATACCCATAAGGAAATGAGCATCTGAATAAAATCTGCGTTTTTCTGATTTAGGTTGATATACTTTTACTTCAGGAACCGTAATAAGCTTATGCTCTTTGTTACGTCGAATATTTTCTCATAGTCTATAAATGGTGTTTTCTTCTTTTGGGATTTAGCACTGACTCTTTGATTGTATTGAAATTAAGTTTTAGGTAGGACAACTCATAGTTTGAACAAAAGCCCTTGACTTTGCATATGATTATTGCCTTGTTATCTTTTGTACTTAAGTAGTTTTTGAGTCCTCCGCTTTAATTCTGTTATGTAGCTTGTTTTACCGTAGTATTTTAACTCATCTGTCATGTCTTCACTAAAGTTTCCTATTGCAGGTTCATATTCTCCCTTACGACTAATGTATATAACAGAGTCATTGTTATAATACAAGACTCTATGTTCAAGTTTTTCTAGGTAACTGTATAATTTTAATCGTGCTTTTGCTGTTGTATGTTCAGCAATACTGTACTACCAATTAACTATTACGTTATCTTCATTCACAGGGAAAAAAGAGTAAACGTCTATAAGATGGGTTTGTTAAGATGTTACATAAATGGTTTACTTGATTCATAATTGTTGTTTTTTGTAAGTCTTCTCTTTGTCCAAATTTACCCCAGAAAGAGTTTAATATTAATTTAGCGAATGATCTTAAACCTGGGTTGTTGAAAACTTTTTCATGCTCCAACTAAATATCTTCCCTATTTAAAAAGTCCTTGATGTATTTTTATTTTTCCATATCAATTACGAATTTTGAGGACCAGCCTGAAGCTTCTTGTTTAACTTTATTAAACTTATTCATCATATTTGTAAACAACCCGTTTATATGATTAGCCTTATCATATCTTGTAGTTTGGTATTTCCAAACTTCATAAAAATCCAAAAAATTTATTACCCTTTTCAATAACCTTAAGAACTTTGTCAACTATCCATGTTCCTTTCAAAGCTCTTTCCTCATCTGAATTTGGGCAATATTCTTCTACGAATTTTTCTTCGCTACAAGTTCTACAAAGTGAAAACATTAACTTGTTGTTTTGTTTTATTGGAAGAACGGGAAATTTGGCAGTAAAATTTTGCATTTAACGATTCCATTTGATCTAGTTTAAAGGTAGAGCAAACACTTTTCCTGACATATATTTTTGAACGCGCTATAGGAAATTCTCCATACTTGCAAACCCTAGGGTATAAAGAATAAATGTCTTATTTTTTCTCCTTCTTTATATTTATAATAATTGTAGACATTGCCTGTTCGCCCCGCATAAAAGCATCTTGGAGACGAAACTTCTTCTTTACTAGTAAACCTCATAACGCAATTTCCTTAATCGCTCAACCTTTTCAATGGTTCTTTCATACCTTTTGTTCAATGTATCGTTTTTATCGTCATGCAGAAAATTATTTTGATTATGTGATAGACAGGTAGGGTGTCCATGATAATAATACCCATAAAATTCAAAAACTTGATTAGTTTCTAAGCAAAAACCGTCATCTTTTAAACCATAAACAACTGACTCTTTCTGTTTTGCTGCATGTCTGATATTGATTTTTCTTTTTTCTTCTTCCCAGACTAACCATTTAATAGCCACTTTTAATTGGTTGACCGAGTACCGATACCCGTGTTTTGGAATCATACTAATTGTATTCTCTTTCAAAAAATTTCTTATAAATGCGAGATGTCATGCAGCTCGATTGTTGTTGCATTAACCTTACACTGCTTCATAAACATTTCTCTTAATTTTAAAGAAGATTGTGTTAAAATCATTACATCATAACCCAATACTCGATGATTTATTTTTTAATGTTAACATTTTGTTCTTATTTTCTTCATACCACTTCAACAAGGTTGAACGCTCCTCTAATTTCGTTGCCTTCGGAGTGTTATATTCTGCAGTCTTCAAAATGCCCGTTTTTTACCTCAAATTATAGATCAAAAGCTTTAGGTAATTTTGATAAGGCCATTGGGAAGTAGTTTATTGAATCTATAAATTTTATACTTGCTAAGAGCACCATTATTACTTTTGTACCTCTCATTATTAATTTAGTTTGTAAGGAGCTTTTTTCTAAAATAAAATTCAAAATAAACTGTAATCGAAAACCTGTCCGTTATGTGCAATAACTACAATATTTTTAAATTTTTTCTCATTTCCATTTTGTAATTAAAAAAGCTTTCTTTAACATTTCCTTTTTCAATTATTTTCCTTCTAATTTTGCAATTTGGACATAAATATAATAATGCAATATCAATACACCTACACCTTTGCTCAGGATCACTCCTTTGCTCAATAGCACATTTTAATACTCAGTTTAGTAAACCTGCTCTATTTTTTTATAGGTTTTTTTAAAAAATTTTGTCTTGTTTTATTTCTAAATTATAAAATATAAACAGAAAAAAATTTGGAGTATTTTTATTTTGTTGTATGTAACATAATTGGTTAGTTTCTACGTGCTTATTGCATATTTTACAAAAAATATTTTGTGACACATCTCTGTATTGTTGTTCGCAAATACTTATTGTAGTTGACCTAGAACTTTTGTGGTTGTCAAGACATTCTTTGCCATTAAATTTTTTGTTACAGTTTTTACACATAATATTTTTCAATTTTTTATCACAAGGTGGTGATTTTTGGCGACGCGGAGTTTACTCCTTAGAAGACGTAAAAGAAAAATTTTCTAAAACAGCAAAAAAACCTTATTGGATATTTGTTATCCAAAATTATTACATATTCATGCCTGACATCTATGTCAGGATATTTAAGACAAACAGCAAATATTGCAGTTTAGTAAATTCCAGTCGGATATTAAAAATGCAAAAATATCAAAATAAATTATTTTTTAAGTAACATTAATTGTTTTTAGAAAAATAAAAAAAGAATAATTATTAAAAATTTGAAACAATAAAAAATCTTTTATTTATAAGTATCTTTTGTTTATATAATAAAAAAATTAAAATAGAAATTAAACCTCTTATTTCAGCAATACTAACTTATAACCACCTTGAAACTGTATTTGAGGAAAGATTTGTATGAATTATAAAAGCACATTCATGCTTCTGCAATTCATAAGTTCATCCATACATGTGGATGAACTTTAACAGATAATAAAATTTTACATTCTATATAAAAATTGTTGTTTTCATTCTTTAGAGAATTTTTTCTTATTCTTAATTATACTATGCATATTATAAACCAACTTGTTTTTTGCTCTACCAAGTGCTGAGAAAATTTAAAACGAATGCAAAAAGTTTACGTATTAGTAGGAATAATTTTAATTGCTTTTTAAAATTATTATTTATAAAAACAAAGGCCAAAACCAAATCGTTACATCATACAATAGTTTTTAATTACCGACCGTATTGTGTATCCAATAGGTAAGTTATGTGATAATAACAAATTTTGCATATCGGGTTTTCGTTGGGAACGCACTTTTCCATGGTAGGGAAGTGTAAATAAACTATTTTTGTCACCTTGTCGGTTTGTCGGGCTGTCTGTGTGTGAACGCGTGTATTTCAAATTCGGCTGAACCGATTTTAATGAAATTTGATATGAAAGTTTATTTCTTACATAACCGGAATAAATCCGGCTTCGGACACTGCACTTTTGTCTGTTTTACATTTTTGATCATTCTGAAGAAAATATTCAACCGATTTACTTGAAATTTCATGTATAAAATTCGCTTGACCGTGCGCGAACTCATCTAACTTTCAGAAGAAATCAGGCGTCAGCAACTGGACGTTTACTACGGGCCAAATATACATTTTTCCGTATATAAAATGAAATAAACAATTTTTCGTATTAAAACAATGAACATATAAATTTCTTGGAAAGATTAGGGCTCGGAAACTGATTTGAGGGCCGATTTTACACTTTTTACCATATCTACGGAACGAATTGGTGGCATTTCTTGAAATTTGAAGAATTATAAGTAGGTAACAAAACAGGCTTTAGGTTATTATGTTTTTTAGGTAAAACAAAAATTGCAAATAAAAACATAAAAAGAATTCTTGTTGATCAAAAAATTATTGAATTCACTTTTTTTATTAACTACATAACATATTTACATTAAAAAATAAAATTTTGAATCCATTTTTTTTAAAGCTTTATTTTTACCTAGTTCTTTGGAATAATAAACATAAGTATAGCATTTACATTCTCCTTTTCTCGTAAACTATACTGTTTCTTATAGAACTGCAACCTTCGACGCTACATCTTCGAGGCATTTCTATTTATATAAAAGTAATCAAAATCACATTTTATTTAAATATGTATACAATAAAAACTTTTAAAAATACACCAAATCTTACCAATTTATTAAGCAATTTTTCTTTTTAATAAACTTTAGTATAATTCTTTCAAAAGCAGCTTTACTTTATACTAAATATCATAAACAAAAGACAAAATTTAATTAATATAAATTATAAATCTTCGATTTATTTGATAACACAAATAATAAATATTCACTAACATATTCACTAAATTTAAATTAAATTTTAAACAACAAATAAAATTATTTTAGCACTTAGCGATCCTGGAATTATTTTTTATGAACTGCTACTGGATAACGAAAGACTTAAAAAGTAACACTGTTTCTAATTCAAAATTTTGCTCCATATATTCGAAAATTAAAAAATTTGTTATCAAAAAATCAGTTTTTGTTTTTTTCTAACATATTTGAGTTATTTTTAAACAAATATTTTTTTAAACAAAATAGCCTGAAAATACCAAAAGTGGTATATAACCCGGCGGATTGGGCTACGAAATATCCGCAGTAAGGTATGCTTGTGGTAAGAGTCCACTAAAGGCTAGAAGAAGAAAACTCCGAAATAAAACAAACAAGTGCAGTGAACAAAACACAAGGATTGAATACCAAAGGTGGTAATCCAGTAATGCTGGAAAATCCACACTCTTCGGAGGCTGGTCTTATGGATTCTGGGGGAGACCACTTATTGCATAGTAGATCGGCGTTGATGGACCCATTTAGAAGGAGATCAGGGGGTCATGCGATCTCCCTTATTGGTGATTGCAGAGAAAAAGAACAGAGTTAAGGATGATAACTCTGAGAAAAAGTCTAATAAGTTTGCGGAAGACAAAAAAATGAAAACCCAAGAGGGTAATATGAAAAGGCATCTCATACAGGAGAATAAGTTGGATTCTCAGGACTCGAGAATAACCGAGTTGGAGAGTCTTTGTAAGGTGCTACAAAACGAGATCTGCAAATTACAGGCAGAGAATGTAGATTTAAAAAATCAAATAAAATCCGCATCAACAGAAAAGAAAAACAAAGATGCGGAAGTCATCGTATATGAAACCGACGAGGAAGAATTGGCAAGAGAAACTGACTGGATCCTAAAACAGAATAATGAAAAGAAGCGAAAAATGGAAAAGTCTCCTGAAATAAATTCAGAGACGACAGTTAATAAAAATAATGAAACCAGCCCTAAAATGAAGTCTGAAAATCCAAAAAAGCACAAGCCTCCTCCGGTTATATTGAGCAACATTAAGAACTACTCCCACATAGTTAAGATATTAAAAGAAGAAAGAATAAATGTTAGGGTCAATATGACGAATAATGACCAATTAAAAATAAATGCGGAAAATGAAAGTGAATACAGATTACTAACAAAAGTTATAAATAAGGCTAGACTGGAGTGGCACACGTATGAGAATAAACTGACAAGGCCAGTTAAAGTTATGGCTAGAAATCTCCATCCATCGTCTGAGCCAGAGGATATAAAAAAAGAGCTTATTAGCAAAGGCTTTAAATGTCTAGATGTTGTAAATAAAATCAAAAGGAAGAAGGAAAATGGAAAATATATTTCAGTAAAACTTCCGCTCTTTATGTTATCTTTTGGCCATTCGGAAGAGATAACCTAGATCTATATAATAGAATACTTACAGAACATGAGAGTAAAAATTGAAGCTCTTAGAAGCAGCAAATCCATTCCTCAATGCAAGAGATGCCAGAGATTTGGACACACGCAAGAGTTTTGCCAAAGGAGGCTAGATGTGTGAAATGTGCTGGTAATCATATGACAGCGGAGTGCAACAAGAAGCATAATTTTCAGCCCAAATGTGCGAACTGCAATGAGGCACTACCAGCTAACTATCGAGGCTGTTTGGTTGCAAAAGAATTGCAAAAAAGAAGATTGAAAAAGAATAAGACCAAACAAAACTAAATTAAATTTAATGAACAAAGAACTCCAAAAATAGACAGAACGACGGCACCTAGCAAGGTGTTAGAGTATAGTATTCACAAGCGATTTAAAGCAAAACCCCATATACAGGAAAAAGAAGGAACCTGAGAACAAAACCCCACAAATAAAAAGAACTGACGCAGACATTAAGCAAATGATGCATAATATGTTGATTAGAATTGACGAGATCTCTAAAAGATTATTAAAAATAGAAAATGCATACACTGAGATGTATACGGAGACACCAAAGAAGTTAAGAAAAGATGTACGTAAATGAGGTACGTATAGTAACTTGGAATGCTAATGGTCAAAGTACAAACCGACAGCAAATAGCTATCCTCGAGAAATAACTGATTTAGTAGGTGAAAAGAGAAGGGCCAGACGTAGATGGCAACTTTCGCGTCACCCTGATGATAAAACTGTTTTAAACAGGCTTTCCCAGCTCCTTAAAAGAAAAATCTAAGAATTTAAATCGGCAACATACGAAAATTATATAAAAAACTTGTCAGCTACGAGGGAAACGAATTATTCCTTATGGAAGGCGGCAAGGTGCAAAAAGAGACCGATTAGGCACGCTGCGCTACTGATGAAAGCAAATGGCAGTTGGGCGAGGAGCAATATAGAGAAGGCGGCATTGTTTGCTGATCACTTGGAAAACATATTCACGCCAAACGGAATAACTTCAGATGTGGGTTTTGTAGAATCTATCGCAAATGAAGCAGACAGCATAGCTCCACTTACTCAATTAGAGGTTGCGGAAGAGATAAGATCCCTGAAGTTGAAAAAATCGCCAGGTTTTGATCTTATTACTGCGGAAGTACTGAGAGAGCTACCAGACGAGGCATTGGAACATCTGACGAAAATCATGAATGTAGCTATGGATTTAAGGTATGTTCCTTGTGCTTGGAAAGTCGCGGAGGTAATTATGGTGCCGAAACCCGGGAAATCCTTGAGGGAAACAAAGTCTTAAAGACCCATTTCACTGTTACCAATGATGTCTAAGCTTTTTGAAAAGCTGCTATTAAGGGGATTGAAGCCAATAATAGAAAATATCGGCCTAATACCGAACCATCAATTTGGTTTTAGAAGAAACCATTCTACAATAGACCAGGTCCATAGAATAACTAATATTATAGAAAAAAGCTTGGGAAATAGGGAAATCTGCTCTTCCATGTTTCTAGACGTAGCACAGGCGTTCGGCAAGATGTGCCACAGGGGCCTTATACTTAAGTTGGGGCAAATGTTACCATCGTCATTTGTAGAAATTTTGGAATCTTACTTAGCTGATAGATTATTTAGAATTAAACAAGATGCTAAATACTCCACGCTAAGAGAAAAAAAGGCAGGTGTGCCTCAGGGCAGTATATTGGGCCCAACGTTGTACCTGCTCTACACGAGTCATTTGCTACAAATAGAAAATGCTACGATAGCCACTTTTGCTGACGATACTGCAATATTGGCAGTAGGAGCGAACATTGACGATTCGACAAAAAAATTACAGGAGGCAATTAACAAAATAAGCCAGTGGGCTAGAGATTGGAGGGTGAAGTTGAATGAAGCAAAATTGGTTCACATAAACTTCACCAATCGGAAAATAGTGAATCTACCACAAATTAACGTAAATGGAATGAACGTAGCGATCCATAACTCGGCAAAATACCTAGGGATGACTTTAGATGTCAAGCTAAGGTGGAAAGAGCATATAAAGAAGAAACACATAGAACTAGAAAATAAATATAGAGAAAATTATTGGCTCCTAGGTCGTAAGTCCAATTTGGCAATTGATAATAAAATCTTAATTTATAACCAAATCATTAAACCAATATGGCGATATGGCATTCAGCTGTGGGGTTGTGCCAAGAAGACTCACATTAACAAAATTCAAACCTTCCAGAATAAAGTTCTACGGGGCATGGTAAATGCGCCATGGTAATACGTAACAGTGATATCCACAAGGACTTAGGAATTCCTTTGGTTGTGGATGAAATTAGGAGTTGTGCTATAAAGCATAGGGCTCGTCTAGAACAGCATGTAAATATGGAAGCAGCTCGGCTGCTAGACAATACCGTTATGACAGAAAGACTTAAACAAACAAGACCATTCGATTTAACACGAAATAATAATTTCCTTATTGAAGGTATTTAATTCCTGCACGGAAAAACCAGGTGATTTTTTAGGGTAGGAGTCACGCTCCCCCACTGTCGGAGGAAAAAGGAGATTTTTTCACCTAGTAGGCAAAAAAAAAAAAACAGTAAAACTTACAAAATTTTGAAATTTTTTCTGTGTTTTACTTATTGTAGCCATACATACATAGCATTATGTTCACATATGTTACAGTTAAACGCTACTATATAAGGAAATATCAATAAGTACATACAACTTTGTAGGCATGTACATTTAAAAGTAAAGTAACTATATACATCATGTCATTCAGATATACATTTTATACTTAATGAACATTTTCCTGCACATTTGTGTAGACTGTTACAACATCAGCATTTAAATTCTTAGTAAAAAGCAAAAAGAAAGAGATTATTTATTATATTCCAGTACTCATAATTCACAAAGAGTAAATTATTTTTTTAGTGTTTTGACATCTAATACTTTATGTTCTGCCAATGTTTGTCCCCGATTATAAAAATTGGAAAAATTTTTTCTGTTCGTTTTGAACTCTTGTAATTATAATGTCTTTGATATAAATTAATAATTAAATAAAACCCATAATTATAAAAAAGGTCGTGCTTTCAAATTTCCCTCCTAGGGAAATTGGGACTTCCTAAATATATAGGCATTACTATTACAATACCTACATATATACCACATAATATTTCAGACAAGAAAACAAAAAAGATATTTTACCCATAAAATCAAAAATATAAACCATGTTTAATAGTAGGACCATTCTGAAAAATGTTAGTATTGATTTTTTTGATAAGTTAGTGTCGAATAGATTTTGAAAAATTTCGTATGGGTATCACAGAGTTGATAAGGTTATTCTCGTCTTAGTTGATCTTTGCAGCCAATGAGACTAGTAGAACTTTTTTCATGTTATTTGCCTCGAATAAGTAGAATCACAAAAATTTTTTTTGGCGTACTAAAGGCAGAAAAAACGAAAAGGATCACAATCTTAGGGTTATACTTGAAGATAATAAAAAAGGTAAAAAACACGAGAGAGAAATTTGTGAGAGCATACAGGATTACAAATCCTACAAGGACTACCTTACCTGTTGAGCACGGACGAAGGCAATGCAAGTATCCGGTTCTTTAAATTTATTGCTTGACCCGTCAGACTAAAATATAAAATAATTTTTGTTTATATAAATTAATATAATATTTTGGATATATAAATTAATATATAATTATAAATACATAAAATAAAAAGAAAGAGAAAACAAAACAAACTATATACCTGCCTTAATCTAAAAAAAAGGATTGATTAAATATTTGTTGCTTCAATTAAAATAAAATCAGCTTTGATAAAGTTTGTATTTAGCGCACAAAATATGTACATACCTATATATGTATTAGCAAAAGTAAAAGTATTTTATTTCGAAGAAAAAGAGTTTTTTTTTTAATATTAAAGAGAAAACCATGTAATTGTAGGTAGTTCTGTGCCTAATTACAGCATGGATTTTTGAAAGTAAACTTTTTTCCACATCAGCATTGAGCAAATTTTCCCAGAAATATAATTTATTCGGAATCGCACTAAACTTATTCAACTCTTTAAAGACATATTAATAAACTAGAAAATATATCAGTTCTTGAAAAAAAAACCCTCTTGCCAATTCTTTTTTCACCACAATGTCAAACGAATTTTCATGAAAATATTATTGGCGTTACGTACTAGTAAGTCAGAAAATACATGAAAGAAAAAAAAAGAAAATGTTTTTTTAAGATCAGCAGTTATATAGCAACAGTTTTAATTTTGACAAATAAAAAGAAAAGTGAAATAAAACAAAAACACAAGAACTGAATTAAAACTTATCGCAATTTGCGATAAGTTTTAAATACAATTCGATTCATATGTATCAATGAAAATTATTTTCTAGTTCTTGTTGTTATCTGTTAGAAAAGGTATTGAGAAATAATATACTTTGATGCGGCAAGCTCCTACTACAGAAGAGAAATCACTCATCCCGTTACGATATCTGAGCACAGGGGGATAATTTCTGAGAATCATATTAAATTATTTTAGACTATATTTTCATAATTTTTAAACATAGAAGTAATAAAAGTATGTCAAGCAGCGCTATATACTGTTCAAAACTGAACAAAATAATTTTCAAAATTTACATACAAAAATATTTTCAAAAGGTTGGTATTAATATTATATTATATTAGGGCTTTTAATGCTACTGATGTTTTCCAGGATTTAAATATTTTACACTTTTTCCCCTTTTCCAAAGATCACCAAAAAATTATTGAACAAAAGTCAATTTAATAGACAACGCATGGTTATACTACGTCTGTCTGGGATAAGAAAGATTTTAAGAACTTTTAAAAATTTTATACAGTTTTTGCATGCAAACCACGGCTGACAGAAATACCTTTTTATAATATCGAGATGCAAACTGTCTGGGATCATACTTTTTTAACAAAAATGAGAGAAAATGATGACATTCTCATACTCTCAATGTTTGAAGTTTTTCCAAGTTTTGAAAAGTAAAATTTAGTGTTTTAAAAACTTTTCAAATCTTACAGCTGTCGAAACATATGTATGTTTTTTTGGTTATGTCTGAAGGTTTTATTTAAAAAACAAATTTTCATCAACAATAACTTCCTTTTCAAAACTTTTCAATTTAAAATAAAATAAAATAACCAAAATGGGTTCATAAATGGTTTTTTCTAAGTTTTACTTCAATCGATCAAATAAATAGGATGAAAGTTAGGATAGTGGCACTTTGAAAGGATAGGACCATTCCACAGTGTAAAAGGTGTCAACAGTATGGGCATATACAAAAATTTTGCCAGATAGAACCAAATTGTGTTAAATGTGCAGGCAATGTGCAGCAAAGTGTTTCAATTGCTTGGAGGCCCACCCAGCAAACTATAGGGAATGCCTTGTAGCTGATGAACTGCAAAAACGTAGAAATAAGAACAGCAACAACGGCTTGAAGAAGAATTCTGACCGGCCAACGCGGCAATTCATTTCGAGAATAGTCTCAAAAGATGTAACATACAAGGACGTTCTCCAAACGACAACTGATGACGGTGCATGAGCAATGAAGCAAGGGCCAGTGATGTGAATGTTTTTGTATAAAATGCAAAATATGATGCAGAACATGCTAGATATGATGGACAATATCTCTCAGAGATTGAGCATTTTAGAGAGCGAAGGGAAAAAATCGAATACCTAAAAACCTGGTAAATGATGGCACGAGGTAATTTCAAAATAGCAACATGGTATTGCAATGGTATTGCAAATAAAAAGGACATGCTTGAAGTTTTTCTATATACACGAAGAAACAAGATTCAGTTTCCAGGTTATAGAATTACTTTATTACTGTTACAACTCGAACCACCCTGGAAATATAGCGAAAGGCAGAATGGCGAAAATAATAAAAGAAAATATAGTGCATTGCGATTGGCTGCGCGGGATGCCTTTTTCAGTTTACTTCGAAGCCAACGTATTGGCCAACCGATGTTAATGAGTGTCCAGATTTAATAGATTTCTTCATAACAAAACGGACTGCGAAAAATTTCATCGAGGTATATGATAACTATGATCTTAACTCCGATTATTCAGTGGTTATTCTTGAGCTTAAGAAAAATATTGTAATGCAAAGAGCGAAACCTGCGCTGACAAATGGAACTGCAGATTGGTCAAGATTTCGCTTAGAGATTGAACTACAAATAGATCTAAGGAAAAGAATAAGAACGACCCCGTACATAGACGAGGAGGCCGAAAACTTTACTAAAATTATTCGAAGTGCAGCTTGGAGTAGTTCGAAAATTAACGCTATTAGAAGGGGAGGAATCAACTATTCCCCACATATACTAGCAAAAGTAAGACAAAGCAGGCGGGCGAAAAAGAGGTGGAAGCAAACGCGTGACCCTACTGATGAAACCAGACATAATCGTGAATCGCAGCAACTAAGACGATGTATTAGAAAATACAAGGAGGATTCGGTTGCCAATTATGTTCAAAATTTGACGGCGTGTGAGGAAACCAATTACTCACTATGGAGGACAACAAAGAAAATGAAGCAACCTGTCAAACATCTCGCTCCCATTATTTATCATTTGGCCGATATATTCTGTCCGCATGACAGTCAGGGCGTGTATGAAAATGAGGAATCTGCTTTTGTTGAGGATAGCGTGACTATTCCAATTGTCAAGGAAAGAGATGTTATAGAAAAAATCAGGACTCTTAAACATAAAAAGGCCCCGGAATTTGACCTAATAACGGCCGATATTTTGAAAAAATTACCCAAAAGGGGTATAATAATTCTTACGCGCCTAATAAATGCGTGTATAAGGTTTAATTACGTGCCTGAAATTTGGGAAGTTGTTATAAGATAATTATCCTACACAAAGCTGGCAAACCTATAGACAGGACGACTTCTTATAGACCAATCTCACAATTTCATCTTGCCGATAATTTCAAAACTGCTAGAGAAACTTTTATTGAGCCTATAATTGAAAGTAAAAGGTTAACTCCGAATCATCAATTTGATTTTCGCCGGAACCACTCAACCATAGGTCAGATTCATAGAATAACTGACCTAAAAGAAAATTCACTGGAAGAAAAAACAATATGTTCTATTATATTTTTGGACGCAGCCCAAGCCTTCGATAAGGTTTGGCATTGTGGATTAATAAAAAAACTTAGGCAATTACTACCAAGGCGGAATGTCAATGTGCTCGAATCTTACCTGACTAATAGGGTATTTCGAGTTAAACAGAAAGAGTAGTACTCTTCGCTTAGGCATATCCGGTCGGCGGTACCACAGGAGAGTATATTGGGCCCGATATTATACTTGCTATACACGTATGATATTCCTGAATCGGAGAGAGTGCTGATGATACAGCAGTTATCGTAATAGGACAAAATGAAAATGAATATACACAAAAACTACAAAAGGCAGGTGATGAGATTTCACAATTCTAGAAAGTGGAATATAAAGCTTAACGAGGTGAAATCAGTACACGTGAAAATCACTAATAAGAAAATTGTCAATTCATTTTCGGATTGGATTAATGGCATCTTGATTCCGTCCGCAAACACGGCGAAGTATTTGAAAAAGACGTTGGATTCAAAGTTCAGACGGAAGAAGCACATAAAGAAAAAGAGATCTCAACTCGAGGAGGAATACAGAAAGTTTGAATGGCTTCTGGGGAGGCGTTCTAAGTTGACAATATACAACAAAGTTTTGATGTATAATCAAATATTTAAGCCTGTCTGGCCTTACGGTGTTCAGCTATAGGGCTGTTCTGCGCAGACTCATATCCAATCTATTCAAAGATTTCAAAATAGGGAAAAAAGATATACACAGGGATCTCACGACCCTAAGTGTCACAGACGAAATTAAAAAGCAAGCAGCCAATCATAAATTGCGTTTACCCAATCATGTCAACATCTCTCGAGTTAGTTTAATGTTTTTTACGTGGAACAAAGAGTCTTAGTACGCTATTGTGCCAGATCAAAAGCTTGTAAATAATCGAAAAGGTTAGAGCAAGTTAATGTTTAGTTTCCGACTAGTTTTATAATTTATTTTGAGGAGGGTTTTTTTTAGTGGATTAAAATTCCACTCTACTGCTTTTCGTCTGGCAGTGTCTTTCGAGATTTTGCACCTTTCCTCTCGGCAGAAAAAAAAAAAAAAATCATTATTTATTTCTTGAGCAAATTTGGTGCCTTTACCTAATTTTATTTTCCTACAGTTGCTAAACAGTTCTATTAATTTTTCCTGTAATAGTAAATATTCCATTTACTAGTTTCTAGTTCGGAGTAAATGGCTGTAGAGTCGGTCGTAATAAATCTTCTCAATAAATCATTTAAATAAGTTTCGTATGACAAATATTTTTCGTACCGTATGAACGTATGTTCGAAGGGTATACTAAATTTGCTTTACCGTTTGTAACGCTACGAAATAATGGTCTAAGATATAGACTCAAGTGTATGTTTTTGATTAGCGTGGAATTTTGTCGCAGCGATAACTCAAAAACCAATTCAGCGAAGTTCACCAAATTTTCACAAATGATTTAGTGTAGTAAATGCCAGAACCCTATTCAAATTAGACAGAATCGGGGTACTGGTTCGGTTAGCTGTCATACAACTTCAAAATATATTTGGCTATACCCCAAAAACTATAAAAGCTGTGGTATTGAAATTTTACACAAACAAACATATTAGTAGGGCCAATATGTTTAATAAAAATTGTTGAAATTGCTTTGCTCCTTCTGGTAGCTGCTATACAACTTCCAAAGTTATTTGGCTATATCTCAGAAACTGTAAATGCTGTGATATAGACATTTTGCACATTCAAATATATTAGTAGGGCCAATTTGTTTGTTGAAATTGTTCGGCTCCTTCTGGTAGCTGCCTTACAACTTCAAAAGTTATTTGGCATCATCTCAGAAGTTTTTAAAATTATAATAAAGAAATCTCTACAAAACAAGCGTTTATTGGGGCTTTTATATGTGATAAAAATCATTAAAATTTCTTGACTGGCTTCTCATAGAAAAACACAATACTGAAATTTTGCATAAATTAATATAGTAATACGCAAAATTAAAGTCTTTATTATTTGACAAATGACCTACGTATTCAGATTGTTTACAAAAAATTTACATTTATCGATCTGAATCTTTAAATTATATTCTCGAGTATTTGGTGAATTCTCTTCGCTAGATCTATTTGTGCTGAAGTACTGGACTCGGCCTAGTTTATCAAAAAGTGAATTGATGTTAGGGATCGGGAATTTATCATCTATAGTTATTTCGTTAAGTTTTCTGTAATACACGACTATTCGCCATTTCTTTTTTCCTGAACTATCAATTTTTTTGGGAACTAAGTTGTATAATATGTTGACTCAACATTTCTTCTATATGTTTCTCTATCTCTAACTCATTCACTTTTGGAGATCGATAAATTTTAGAGTATATCGGTTGTGAGTGCTTTGTTATTATTGAATGTCTAACTGAATCAACACAAGTTAACTGTTGACCCTCCTGAAAGAATAAATCCCTATTTTCATATATAATTTTTTATACTGTAATCAAATTTTCGTCCTAAATATGATTATAGATTGCACTCGGAGTCAAATCCAATGAATGTAGCTAGTGCATTTCTTTAAATGGGCAAGCATTTATAAATTTTGTAATTTTTCCTTTGATTTCTATTTCCTGATTATCTAAGACTATTTTTGCACCAACTACATTTAATACGTTTTGCCCTAAAATAGCGTCGAGGTTTTTGTTATTAATTTTCACAATTTTCCAAAGAATTTTCGCATTTTGATTAAATTCCACTGGAACATTTGTAAGCTTTTCATACAAAATTTTACTATTTCCAAATAAGGTGTTAATTATTATTGGTTTTTTTCAATTTATTAGATTTTATGAGAGGTAATACATTTTGATTTATTATGGAAGTAGGAAATCCCGTATCAATTAAACAATTAATCTTAGTGTTATCGATAGTAAAAAGTTTAATCTTTGTGTTATCGATATTTGATGGCGAGGTCCTAACCGAAAATTTTCTCGGTCATCCTGGCTATGCTTTATGTCAACTTCCATTGGTTCGGAAGGACGATTTTCATTATTATTATGGTACTGTAATAAATATCATTTTTTCTAAAATTTCCATTATTTCTATTAAAACGCTGAAAGTTTGCATTTAAATTATAATTTTGTGAAAATTATAATTTTGTATTATCATTATTATCATTAGAATTTCGCGGATTGTGAAAATTATTAAAATTTCACGAATTCTTAAAAATACGCGAATTAAAGTTATTATTACTGTTAAAGTTATTACTGTTAAAATTACGGGATTTACTATTATTACTATTATTTTGTTTTTTTAAGTTGTTATTGTTATTATTATCTTGGTCATAGAAAACAGAAGGACTAGGATCTAATATTTGTTGGAGTTTGTGAAAAGCATCGTCCAGGGTGGTGACGTTTTTCGCCCGTAAAAACATGCTATCAGAACGTGGTCTTTTGTTGAAAAAATTTTCCAGAATACTAGCCTCATTGTTGCTCGGGCTAAATTCTGCCGGTTTACTATCGTCAAGGTTCTATTTAAAATTTAATTCATTTAGTGTAATATTTAAATTTACATAAAATTGACTTACATTGTTACATTTAATTTGGTCTGCTGTTTCTTTTAATTTTATCAAGTTTTCTTTAGGAAGTTTTCTTTTCTTGTAATTTATTTGTTAGGATAGTTGTTATAGTTGATTTGTGATCAATTCGTTGTAATCTAGCCAGCATTATAAGGTTTTCGGATCTTTATTTAAGATATCTCTTAATTCTGCTAATGACTTGGTTCTACTTTATTCAACTATATAAAGTAAAACCATGCATGCCTTTTAAATTTCTCCGCAAATTCGCTGCCCATGAAACAGTTGTTTGTAAAATTGGTTAAGTGGTGTTTTATAATATTTACCAATTCCTGTAAATCTTTAATAATTATTTTATTCAATCTTGGTACTGCATTTTTCTTTAGGTTCGTAATATCGTGAGTTTCTGTTTCTGTAACCAGTGTAAGGCTAGTTGGTTTGTTATTATGTAGCTTAAAGATATTATCACCTTCCACTAGCGATTTTGGGATCCCTTCCACAATTTTTCCCCTATCTCATTGAAAAACTTGTTCATGGTTTGTGCCGTCCGGTAATCCATATTTATTCTTTTCCCATTTTCTTTCATTACAAATGTTGGTTGTTTAGATACTTCATCTCTCATGTTACTTATTGTAGCATTCAAGATTTTCCATAATTTTCTAGAGTCGTTTTCTACTTTTTCAACCCCTAAAGTTACATATATATTTATTTTTAGATTCCTTTATTAAGTCTTCTATCTCTTTTTAGCTTCAACATATCTTATTTTTTCCTCATAGTTGTCCGGTTCTTTTTTATGCTCATCATACAATGATTTTCTATATTTCAATTTCTCCAGTAAAAACGGTGCTATCCAACTGTTTCTAGCTCTAAAACGGAAAGTTTGTGTTACATTTCTTTTGTTTCTTGAATATTTTTTATTAAAACATTGATTTCCGTTAATATTGCTTCACCTATTTTCTCTTTTACATTATGACGTTTTTGATCATAATCTGCTCTCTTTATTACCTGCGTTTTCATAGGTAACATTTTGGGCATCTCACATTTTTTAGCAACTATAACTAACTGATAATCTGATAAATGATTATTAGATTATCTGTTAAATTCAATAAATTCATTCAATTAAATTAAATAAATTCAAGTTGCTATCTATAAAGAATAAATGGTCTGAATTATTTGTTAATTTTTTTTTTAATATTCTATAAATAAATTGCCGTTTTCTGCTGGAGCTTTTCAAAATCTACCGAGCTTTTCAAATTCCAATAACCATACAATTTCTGTGACCGTATGATTTCCTAACAATTTACACAAGTGCAATACAAAATATATAACATAATCTGTGTTGCACTTGGTAAATTGTTGCATTATTTCAATTGCGATAATATTTCAAAAAGCTTTGATATTTTTGATAAAATATCGGCCTATATAAATTTGCTTCCTTAAAAGGTTTTCCTGATTTTTCTATCATAACAACTTAACATCTCGTTGGACAGCTTACAGAGCCTTTATCGAAGTTTTCTCTTCTTTACAAATTATATTAAAAGGAAAGGATACCACCTGTACTGTTTACTTCTCTGCAATTATATACCGCTGTGAAGCATAAGTCACAACACAATATCCCTAATTGCAGCAGAGAAGTCTGGCAAAGTGTTCCCTATATTCATTATAAATGTGACGTCTGTAATATTTTAAATCTTTCATAACTTCTTTGGTTATGAAATCAAGTATGGTAACAATCGGTGGAGTGAACTTCGCAGGCCGATGTTCACTCTCTGAAAACATTTTATCTTTATGATCTATTGTTGGGTTTAATGTGTCAGCCTTAATCCAGTTCGCATATTTATTTACGAAATTGATATGTGTATTTTTATTATTATTATCTATATCTTTGTTACTTACACTATCTTCTTCTTTTAACTTGTTATCATCATTAATTTTATTGTTCGTATTGTTGTTGGGGGGCAAATGTTGGTAATAGGACTAAGGCCGGAAACATTTTCAACGGTCTTTCGGATAAATGCTTAGAAATGCCTACTGTTTGGAGCAGAACAAGCATTGTTCGGCATCGTCCCAAAAATCCAATTGCGTTTGTACTCGCACTGGGCAGCGACACTGTCGACGTCTGTACTCCATAGGAGCGCCAAGTGCTAGAAGGAGAGGAACAACTTCACAACAAAGAGTTCACGAATGAATATGATGAGTAAAACAAAAAATATTAGTACCCCAGGTGGTAATCCAGATTTTGTGGAGAATCTTTCCTCTTTGGACGCCGATCCCGTCTATTCTGGGGGGGATCAATTATTGCATTTATCTAGATCATGAAGGAAGAGATCATCAGTATCAACTAAAGGATACCAGTCCTCATCAAAAAATCACAGGGAACAGCATTTCACAGGTAGTAAGTTTCGAAAATCTACAAGAATGAACAACAAGACAAAATGGCCAAGGATGAAGAATTAACAGCAGATCCGTCCAAAAAGGAGAGTGGTAGCCAGGGCGCACATGAAAGTACAACAATCGGGAACACCAATTTTCCCATCGTCCTCGGTTCTCGTGATGTCAAAAAACAGCAACCTCTATGGAAATAGAAAGCGAAATAATTCAAAAAGAACAGTCTAAAAAAATTTAAGACTTAGAAATGCTTTCCCAAAGCTCAAAACAGAAATGAGTGAACTTAGGTCTGTATATAATGATCTTAGAAACAAACTAAGTAGCCACTCAAAAGAAACACAGGGTATGTCAAAAGAGTACTGCACAGATGAGAATGAATCAGCCAAAGAAATCGAATGAAAAATTCAAAAAGTAACAACAATCAATAGAACTCCTCAGAAAATACAACTGTAAAACTTAATGTGACATCATATCCTGAGCCTGATAAGGGAGCTAAATACTTTATGTTTTAAAGAACATAAACGATTACAACACAGTGAAAAGTGTTCTAAAATAAAAACTGTACGCTACAAGTTTAAAGTTTTAAACAGCAAAAAAGATAAATGTGGAAAAAGAAACAGATTACCTCACTAAAACAATAAATGAAAAGAATTTCGAATGGCATACCTGCGAAAACAAACTTACATGGCCATTTAAAGTGCTTGCAAGGGGTCTTCACCCATCATGTCTGGCAGAAGATATTGTAGAAGAACTAAAAGAAAGAAAATTCAAAATACTCGCAGCATCTAATATTGTTTAAAAAATTAGAGAAGATGATAAAAGGAAACTAATCTCTTTTCCACTGTTCCTGCTTTCTTTCAAAAATGGGGAAGATACAAAAAAAAATTTATAAAATCGCGCATATCCAAAATACAAAAGTTAAAATAGATGCTCCCAAAAGCAAACAGGGAGATACCACAGTATAAAAGATGTCAACGCTATGGCCATATTACAAAATTTTGCAGCAGAGAAGTGGCATGCGTGAAATATGCGGGAAATCACCTGACAGTTTCCTGCACAAAGACAAAATCAGCCATACCAAAATGTGCAAATTGCAAATAATCTCATCCAGTCAATTACAGAGGATATGTAGCAGATAAGGATCTACAAAGAAGAAGACACATGAGGAACGATATAAAACAGAAAAGTCAACCAAAAGCATTCACATCAGCGAAAGTAATAAGTGGTGTGACATACTCCGATGTCACTGCACAAAAGTTAAGCCCCCGATTGATACCAAAGCAACTCCGATGGTGAGCAAGTAGACCAAAGATAAAAAAACACCAAAAAACACATCCAGTCAAAAGGGAATTCCTATGCTTTCAACACATAAACAAACAGTTATAATAGATGACAGCATTGTGATCTTCTGATAACAAAAAATATAGATATATCCCTTGTGTCAGAATATCACAAATTCAAAGAAATGAAAATTAACGGTTACAAAATCTATTCGGCAATGCACCCGGAAAATCCAACGTGATTTCAATGCAAAGCACAAGGGTTCCAGGATGACATTGAAAAGAGGCAGAGAGCTTAGAAAAGCCATAAGAGAAACTGGATGTGTATTACACAGGTAAGCCGACCTACTGGCCCACACATCTTAACAATACGCCTGATCTTTTGGATTTCCTTATAACGAAAGGGGTGGCAGAAAATTTCGTCTCTGTCGAAGACAGCTATGATTTTGAATCCGATCATTCTGCGGTAATCCTAAGGGTAAAAGAGAAGGTGTTGAAGAAAAGAAACCTTTTCTCCCTAACGCAACTACGAACTAGTTTTGAGCTAGACTTAGAAGCAAGAATAGACCCAAATGCAGTACTGGATAGAGCAGATAATTTGGAAGCAGTCGTAGAAAAATTTACGAAGATGTACAAAATGCAGCATGGAAAGGCAAAAAGTTATAATTATATTATAGTTACGGTAAGAGAAAAACGTAGAGCTAGGAGAAGATGGTAGCAAACTCGAGTTCAAGTAGATAAGAATATATTATATAATAGATCACAAAACTTACGAAGATTGATCAAAGATATGGAAGACGAGTTTGTCCAGAAATATTTACAAAATTTAACTGCTACGAAAGAAACAACATACTCGCTGTGGAAAGTAACGAGCAAATTGAAAAAACCAATGCAACATTCGGCGTCAATCAGGAAGAGGGATGAAACTTGGGCGCGTAGCAACGAGGAAAAGGCGGAAACATTTACTGATCATCTGTATGATACATTTACACCGAACAACATCGTATCTGATATCAACTTGAGCTTAAGATCAACTCATATTCCAGACAGGCATAATATAACATTCTTCAACAAAAAAGAAATATCAAAGGAAATAAAAGGTCTGCGGGAGAAAAAGAGCCCGGGATTTGATTTAATCACCGCCGAAATATTAAAGCAATTATCTACATAAGCGATAACATTCCTAACTAAAATAATGAATGCTGTAGTCAAGCTGAGGCATTTTCCAGCAACTTGGAAAGTAGCTGGATAATTATAATACCAATGTTAGAAAAGCTGCCTACCGAAACGACATCATACGGACCAATCTCGTTACTTCCAGCTATTTTGAAGTTGTTTGAATTTTGAAGAATAGTTTTTCTTAAGAAGATTGCAGCAGAAGTATAATGGCAGTATAATTTCAGAGCATCAGTTCAGGTTCAGAAACAACACTCAACGATAGAACAAGTTCATTGTATAACGGATATTAATGAAAGGCTCTAGAAGAAAAATGTATTTATCCCTCAGTGTTTCTTGATGTGGCACAAGCATTCGATAAAGTATGGTACGAAGGTCTTGTAAAGTATGGTACGATTTGTAAATCGCATACGATTTTACCAAAAAACTTCGTTGAATTAATAGAATCCTACTTGGCAGAAAGAGTGATTTACATTAAGCAAAGGAAAGATAGATTTTGGTTGAAAAACATACAAGCAGGTGTGCCTGCTTCATAGAGCCATAGAGTTCTTTAAAAAAAACACAGTTTTGTGGCCAAATTTCTATTAATGATTAGTGTAATCACTTGTTTTAGTTTAAACAGCGATCAAAGGTTTTAGTGATGGCAACAAATTTTGCATATCGAGTTTTCGGTGGAAACGTACTTCTCCATAGTAGGGAAGTGTAAATAAACTATTTTTAGCAACCTGTCGGTCTGTCGGTCTGTCGGTCTGTCGGTCTGTCGGTCTGTCGGTCTGTCGGTCTGTCCGTCTGTCGGTCTGTGTGTGCACGCGTGTATCTCAAGTTCGGCTGAACCGATTTTGATGAAATTTTATATGTAAGTTTATTTCCACCATGGCACGGATCGATCAACTTTTGGTATATATCAGGCCTCGGGAACTGCACTTTTTAACGGGCCTGTTTTGCATTTTTGAGCATATTGAAGAACATATTCAACCGATTTACTTGAAATTTCATATATAAGTTTTGCTCTACCGGCGATGAAACTTCCTAACTTTTGGGAGAAATCAGGCGTCAGCAACTGGACGTTTACTACGGGCCAAATATACATTTTTGTGTATATAAAGAGAAATAATCAACCGATTTCATTGAAATTTAATACAGAAATTCCTCGTATGAAAACTATGAACATATAAATTTTTTGGAAAGATCAGGGCTCGAAAACTGATTTGCGGGCCGATTTTACATTTTTCACCATTTTGAAGAAAATATTCAACCGATTTACTTGAAATTTCATATATGAGCTTTATTTGACCGTCCGTGAAAATTCCTAGCTTTTGGAACAAATCAGGTATCGGCAACTGGACATTTACTACGGGCCAAATATACATTTTTGTGTATATAAAGAGAAATAATCAACCGATTTCATTGAAATTTAATATTTGAGCTCCTCGTATTAAAACAATGAACATGTAAATTTTTTGGAAAGATCAGGCATCGGCAACTAGACGTTTACTACGGGCCAAACATAAACTTTTGTGTATATAAAGAGAAATAATTAACCGATTTCATTGAAATTTAATATTTGAATTGCTTGTATTAAAACAATGAACATGTAAATTTTTTTGGAAAGATCAGGGCTCGAAAACTGATCTGCGGGCCGATTTTACATTTTTCACCATATCTACGGAACGAATTGATGGAGTTTCTTGAAATTTGATATTTGTGTTCTGGTTGTTACCGAAACTAACTGGCGAGCATTTCAGGGAATTCGGGTAGCACAAAGCGAAACTCTACTAAGAGCCAAATTTACATTTTTCTAGGTATGTTAACTATAAGCTTACTAATGTCCTAAAAATTGGAAAGAAGTATTTAACAGATATTTTTATAATATTCTGCAACACTTTCACTTAACTAGACAATACACATTGCGGTCGGTTATGTGCTGACCACATCAGATTTTCATTATTTTTAATAGGTTTTTTATTACCTTTTTACCGATATTGATACTTACTGTTATTGTTAACATTGCTTTATTTTTTGCATTATTCATTTTGAATGTTGAAAATTAATGTTATAATTACCATTTGAATTTATTTCTAAATTATTTGTTTTACTATCCCTAACATCAAATTTCATAATAGCACTATAAATTTTTTTATCCGTTGACGATTTAGCCTAGCCTTCACTTATCTGTAATTGCTTATACCCAATTTTCCCTCTCGTGTAGTTTTTTCTTAGTAAATTGTAATTTATATTTAACCCAAATTGAGCCTTTCGTTTGAGTAGTATAGATATGCGGGTTCTAGGCCTGTCAGATTGAAAAAATTGAAATTTCAAATTGAAAATCAGATTGAAAAAATTAAAATTCTTATACATGCGTGTACTGTTTTTGCACTGTTAAAGTGAATAACAAATTATAGCATATTTTCTATCTCTTCAAACCAAATTTATTTTTGTGAAAAACCTAATTATGGCATCTAGACATGATTATTAATAAATACATGTTAGTATTCTAGACATCTAAATTGCAAATATAATCGCAAACCTAGCACTAGTAAAGCGTATGAAAGTAATGTTTAAGAAGCAAACTTGTTTGCTTTGTAAAAAATATAAATTTGCTTATAATATAAACTAGAATAAAATTATAGTTTATATTATAAGCAAATTATAATTATAATAATATAATTATAATATAAATTATAATAAAATATTAGTTATAATATAACAAAATATAAAGTTGCATTTTCGATAAGAATTTGAGCTTTATGATTAACGTCATAGTTATTATTGTCATATCATTTTTTAATCTGCATATTATAATAATTTTTATGCTTTTTTAATTTACTTACCTTTCGATTTTTTAAAATTTTAAAGACTCTAAAACACTTAACCAAATACGAATGCAAACTTAAAAAATTTATTTGCGCTAGAAGTACCAGCTTGTTTTGCGCTGGTAAAACCTGAAAAATGCAATATGGATCATATAAAATTATCAACATTTTTAGGTTTGTAACTTGGATTTTATCACATTGCTTATTTTACGCTTTATTTGCAAATTGGATGTCAAGGTATGTGTGTGTGGATATTAGACAATGAGATCAGTATAAAACTAACAATTTACAATGAAAAATAATTATACACCCAACTCTCTTTTTACACGGTCTTTTTTTACACGATTTTGAAATAACACGGTCCACAAAAAGCAAAAAATATTTTTGTTTTTACACGAATTATTTATTCTAGCACGATATTCAAAAAAATTTTTGTACACCAAGTTCAAAAATTGACCAAAGCCCTATAATCATCCGGAACTTCAGTTTGATTTTGTAAGATTTTTTATGCCAGTAAGCAAATTTTTAATTAATTTGTGACCAGGAACTTCAACTATATTTATCGGTTGAGGTCTCGTTGATGAAGGGTTAGTTTTATTGCCTTCATTTTTATTTGTTCTTTCATACCATCATTTTTATTTGTTCTTTCTTACCTCTCTTACCTTTATTTTATTTCATCTTCCTTCGGATTTTCAATAGGTTTTTGTGTTTCACTAATAACTTCCCGGAAAGATTTTGCTATTCTTTTCCTATTTCTTATTCTATGATTTGGAGAATTTTGCTATTCTCTTCTTATTTTTTTTTAAAGTCTGTCTCAAAATCAGTGGGCTCCTCTTCGCTTGAGTTTTCATTTTTTTAGCCTTCAGCGCTGCTCGCAGACCTAAATTTTCAGCCTTGAGCTTGAACCCGTCCAATTCATGTAAAATTTTCTTAGTAGTTTCTTCATATTCTAACATTTTCTTTTCATTTAACATATTATCATTTTGTTTCGCAATACTTCATATTCTTTGCGTAATTTATGGGAGTATAATTCTTTATAAAGTACTCTTCTTCCACTAGTTTCTGCATTTGGAGTGGTACCTGGTGTTATGGTACTCATAGTAATTGAATTTAGCAATTGCTGGTGCCCTTCCCCCAGAATGGATTCATCAGAATATCTGACTTACCACTTGGGTTATAAGATTCTTCAATCCCTCCTTTGTGCAACGACTTACAGGTGACATGATATGGGGTGTTGTCAAAAGCTCCCTCTATATCAAGGAACCAGGCAACTGCCACCTCCCGCACCTGCAGTAAGTTTTCAAGGACCCCCACCAGATTCTGCAAAACGAGTACAGTTGACCTTCCCGACTGATAGGCGTACAGAGACTTATGCAAGGGATTGCTTTCCAGTGCGTCGTCCAGTATAAATCTATCAATCACTTTTTCCATTGCTTTCAATAGAAAAGAAGTAAGGCTTATGGGATGGAAAGACCTTGGGTGGTTGGCTTGTCGCTTGGTATCCTTCGGAATATACGTCACTTTAGCCACCCTCCATTCCTGAGGGATGTAACCCCAAGCTTAGCTGGCACGAAAAATTTCCGATAGTGCTCTAGCGATATGTTGGAAACCCCTCTGCAAAAATACAGGATATATCCCGTCATCACCTGGAGATTTGAAAGGCCTGAAAGAGAAAACAGCCCATCTAATCCTGCCCATCGTAAAGACCAGACGCGATCGTTGCCAGTCATCCCTCTTGGGGCAGGATGTCCTCAGTTCAGCGACCGCATTTGAGTGATTCCGAAGAATCTTCTCTTCGCTTTTGCTAATTTCCTTATTGCTATTTTGTGAGTGAGTCTTTATACTCCTCCCATGAGCCCGGCGTCTTGGTCTTACTGAATAGCTTTCTGGTCCTTAGTCTAAACCTTGAAAACTCGCCATTGCATTACGGGCACTTTCTATTGCTTCACCTCGGCCTAGCGCGGCAGCTCCCATGGTAAGCACTAGTAATAGCCGCCGTCAGAGCCTCGCTAGCCAGTTCGATGTCCATCACCGTTCTGACAGAAGCAGGAATGCATCCAATCCCACCCATGAGGAGTGTTTCAAATTGACTCCAAACTGTGGATTGGGGCACCCGATACATTTCTTTTGTCAGGCCCCCGGAGACCATGATATCGAACCTAATCTGCCTATGAATGGACATGGATGTCTCATTTGAAACATGCCAGCCACTAACCCTGCTGCCGATAAACTCAGTGCAAAGGGTGATGTCAAAGACCTCTTACCTAATTGCATTTATGAATGTCGGCCTATTGCACTCATTCATTACTATTAATTTATTGCTATTTTTAATTCAAGTAAGCACTCACCTTTTTTGTTTATATTACTGCTTGCTTGCAGACGGTGTGGTGGGCATTGGCATCACTTCCTATTATCAGTTGGAAGTTCCTCTTTACACAAAAGTCCACTAGATCTTTCAGTTGTTCTTCTAGGTGGCCACAGTCTCCCGGGAGGTAGGATGAGCACACAATAAACTCTGTCCAACCCCTGGAAGACTTCACCTTCACCAGCGCAGCTACCTGATCCTTAGAACAGTAATCTGGAATGGGAAAATACGTTAGCCCTTTACTAAATAAAATGCAAGCCCGAGGCCTGCCTCCAATTATATTATCATACAATAGCTCACCTGTTAGGCCCTTAACCTGACCCTTCACTCTAGGATAAGGGCGATCTCGAGGTGATCCTTCATAAATCTATGAGCTAGAACTTGAGCTAGAACATCAGTAGATGCCCTAGCATGCTGTAGATTTATTCGGATGGACCTCACAGCCACATCATTCCCTTCGGCTCTTGTCTATGGGCTTTGGCCCTTTAGACAAAGGCTTTACATGAGCCTTACTTGTCATTGCCACCTTTTTACGCATCTTGGTTAGCGCTTGCCCTGCGACACCCTCTTTTGTCGCCCTAGGTGCCACACTAGCCCCCCCAACAGCAAATACCGGAGGAGTTCCTGGCTTTCCGATGGGCTTCAGCACTTTTGGTTTACCCGGGACGCTTGTATCGATGCGTGCTGATCGATGGTCCTTCCGTTTCGCTTGCCGCCATTTTCGGAGCGACTTCAGACTTTTCAATGAGTTTTGACTCTTTTGGTTGGCTTGAAGTTCTCGTCGTTGTCGCAGTGAGCGTTGCCGCCAGCACCTTGAGAGGATTTCCTTCTTTAACCCGAACGGTAACACGGAAGAAGTTCAGGAAAAGTCGGAACTTCGCTTTTCGTTGATGTTCCAATCCGAAATCTTCCACGGAAAAGGTGATGGAGCAGCCCCCTTCCTTTTCCTTATCCATCCTCAGCACCCTCCAAGAACTCATCTTGAGGCTGGGATTTTGCTTCCCTATCCTGCTTAGAAATTTGTCCCTGGAGAGACTGACGGTTGTTTCGTCCTTTGGTACGGAGGTGACGCAGACATGCTGTTTGGGCATGTCGTCGCCATCCAGTACCACGACGTTGCAACCGTCCCAAGGTTTTATCTTCCTGCAGACACTGGTTATCCACTCCCTGGTGTTTTCATTGTTCCATGTTACGGATATCCATGCAACCCTTTGCAACGCTGCAGTGAATTGTGGATGAAAATCCACAACTTTATCCATTTCATCCATGATGGCTACTTTGATTTTCTCCATCTGGACTTCAGATAGCCTTTCCTCTGGATGCAGTCTATGAGTGATGGCCACCTTGACCCGTGCTACTGCATCCCGGTAAGAAGTCGTTTTCGGGTTTTGTTGAGGAATGTTCCCAGGGACCTCTTTTTTGAGGGTCCTGCATCAGGGGTGTTGCTTTCTGACCTCTCACTCTTCTGGGGATGGCTGGCCACAACATCCGATCCGCAGGTCCTCAGCTTTTCTAACCTTTCCTTCTCATATCTGCGAGCTTCCTCTGGGGACATGCCATCCCTGATATATGATCCCTGATGTCCAATCTTTTCAGGTCCTCCTCAGTTTGTTGGATAATAGGTCCAAGAGTCTCTACTGGCGTGAGAAGGAGTTCCTCCTATGCGTCAGTGGAGAGAAGCTCTGGTTCCGCAAACTCTTGAGCACTAACTGTGTTCGTATTAATGTTATCCTTAGTATTGTTGTTGTTGTTGTTGTATTTGTCACAGATATTGTTCTTGTTGTTATCGTTGTTGTTATTGCTTTCATTCTCCATTTTGTTCCCACGAGTAGCGCGGGAAAATATAGTCACTGGTATCCAGGGTCCGCATACTAACGACTAAGCTCTCCCTTAGCCATACCGTTATGAAGTGAATTGGTTTCGCAGCCCGCTAATTGTGAAAACAAAATAAAAATTCAGCAAAAAATAAAAAACTTCTAAAACAAAACTTATAATGTCAGTTAAAGTAGTAGTTGTACAATATTACTATAGTAGCGCGTTTGACATTGTTTACCGTTTTGATGAATTGAGCGTTAGCACAGCACTAATAAGTTTTTTATACGTACTTTTTTTAAACATTTTATATTTATTTTTTTGTTTTTTTGGAATAATGGAATTTATATAATATTCATTTCTTTTACTCTTTAATTTTCAAAACTCATCTTTAAACAATAAAAATCTAAAATAAAAATATCAAGCCAAATAGAAACAAAGACGTAATGTACATAAAAAATGGTGTACTTTTCAGTGAGCATACCTTGTAATCTTTATACTGTGACCGGCGTTCTGCTAGTAGTTTTTCCGCTTCTTGTGCATGTATTTTAAATAATTATGAATGAAAATATTATTGTGTTTAATTGATATTTGAATCATAACTTCGGAATTTTGCCTATAAAGTATAAATTTACTTTGTTATTTCTCCTCAAAAATTGTCATTTCGATTTAAAGAAACCCATATAAAGAATTGTCGTGCTTTCAAGTTTCTCATTTGACATTAGACTTGCTAAATATATAGACGTTACTGTTACAAGACCTAAATACCGCATAAGATTCGAGACAACAAAAAAATAAAAACCAAAAAGTCATTTTAACCATATAAATCAAAAATATAAACTGAATGAGACTTGTAGAACTTTGTTTTTCATGTTACTTGCCTCAAACAAGGTGAATCAAAAAGTTATTTTTTTGGTTTACTAAAGACAGAAAAAAGAAATTAACAGGAATTTCGATTCAATTGTCGGGAAACATATTTAAAAAAGGATCACAAAATTACGTAAAATAACTTAAGGTTAATAAAAAAGGTAAAAACACAGGAGGGAAGTTTATGAGAACATGCAGGCTTAGAAATCCAACAAGCTCTACCTTACCTGTTGAACACGGATAAAGGCTCTTTAAAAGAATTGCTTGACCAATCAGACTAAAATATCATTTTAATTTCAAAATAGTACATATATTATTTTAAACACATAAGATAAAAAAGAAAGGGAAACAAAACAAATATTATACCTAATTTTTTATAAAAATTAAGTGAAGTATAATATTTCTAGTTCAGATAGAGTTTAATTTTTGTTCCTTCAATTAGAAAAAAATCAGCTTTGATAAGGTGCGTGTGTAGCGTACGAAATAAAACTTTTTTTCGAAGAAAAAGAGTTTTATTTTACTTGTAAAGACAGAACGATGTAATTGTAGGCAGTCCTGTGCCTAATTGCAGCATGAATTTTTGAAAGAAAAATTTTTTTGTCAATTTTTTTTTCACATCAATATTGAGCAAATTTTCCTAGAAATATCATTTACTGGAATCGCACTAAAATTATTCAACTTTTTAAATACGTATTAATAAATTAGAAAATTTATGAGTTTTTGTGAAAAAAATACTTTTCAATTCTCTTTTCACCTCAATATCAAATGAATTTAGGGAGACAAAGGTTGGCATGGGTCCTAGTTGGCATGGGTCCTAGTTGGCATGGGTTCTAGTTGGCATGGGTTCTTATTTTCCTAACATGTGAAGCTGTAAATGCTAGGAAAAGCTTTTTGGAAACATCAGCTCTGCCAAAAAATCCGACTGTCACCTCCCAGAAAGTACGTAACATAGTTATCTGCCGGGTGTCCCCTGGAAAACTTACTTAGTAAGGCTGACGAGAGCGGGTGAAAGCGAGTACTCGGCGCTTAATCCGGGTTTCGTTGGTTAGAAAGCGCGCGGGCGGTAAATCCAGAAATGTCTGACCTAGAGCAGGCGGCTCCCTGGTCTGCGTCTGATTCCTGAGCGACGACAGTTTTTGACTCCTGGCAGAAGGTATGAAATGCAAACATTAATCATTTGTGCAATAGAGAAAACAAAAGGATTTGATACGCCAGATAAAATTTGATTTGATCAGGAGGAACGCGAAAACCCGGCGTTCACTACCTACATCTGATGTACGAATTTTAGAAAATAATAAAACTAGAAAAGTGGACTAAAGAACACTCAAACTCCTCAAACCAAGAAGGAAATAAACATAAGTAAAGCTCGAGCCAAAAAAATTGATGATCAGAATGTTGACATACATAAAAGTATTAACCAACTAGAACAGCTCTGTGTGGCTTTTAAAAACGAGGTTCTTCAACTGAGGACTCCGAATGAGAAGCCTAAGAAAGTGAAACATGGACAAAATAAAAGCAATAATTGTAATGATAGTAGTCATAAAGAAAAAGACGTTACAACACAAGCACAGCAGGTGAAACGGATTGGAAAACAGTAAAAAAAAAAAAAGCGGAATCATCTCCGGAAGTGCTCCAGGTGACGCTTAACGCTGAGAAAGCGGATGTTCCTGATTCAAAAAATCGAAGCGATGTCACGAGAAACTCTAGACCGCCTCCTGTAGTCATAAGTAATGTAGTTGAGTATAATCAAATAGAGTCAACATTAAAAAATAAAGACATCAATTATAAAATTAAAATGGTGAACAACAATTAATTTAAGTTCATTGTAAATTCCGAAATGGATTACAGGAACCTTAAATTCCGAAATAGATTACAGGGCCATAAATGGATCTGGACTAGAATGGCATACCTATGAAAAAAAACATGTCAGACCAGTAAAAGTCATTGTAAGAAATCTTCATCCCAGTTGTAAACCGGAAGATATAAAAGAAGACTTAAACACTTAACATCAGATTGTAGTAAGGAGTACTGCAGCAAGATACTCTAATTGTACCCACCCAGCAAACTATAGGGGATGCCTTGTAACTAAGGAGCTGCAGAAACGTAGGGATAACATCGAGGCAATTTAACTCGAGAAAAGTCTCAAAAGATGTACATACAAGGACGTTCTCCAAACGAAAACCGATGACAGTGACACAAGCAACAAAGCCAGTGACGTGAGTGTTTTGTATAAAATGCAAAATATGATGCAGAGCTTGATAGGTATAATGGACAAAATCTCTCAGAGGTTGAGCATTTTGAAGAGCGAGGCAAAAAAATTGAATACATAAAACGCTGGTAAATGATGGCACGAGGTGATGTTAAAATAGCGGCATGGAATTGCAAAGGTATCACAAATAAAAAGAACATGTTCGAAGTTTTTCTACATACACAGAATACAGACATGTACCTCGTGACAGAAACACATATGACTTTAAGAAGCAGGATTCAGTATCGAGGTTATAGACTTTACAACTTTAACCACCCTGAAAATATAGCGAAGAACGGAACGGCGATAATAATAAAAGAAAATATAGTGCATTGTGATCTGCACCAGATCCGGACCGAGGGAATGCAAATGACGGCGGTTCAGATCACTTCGACTAACCTAAAATTTAGAGTAGCTGCATTATACTGCCACCCCAGACTTAGAATAACTACAGAAATGTTTCAAAACGTTCTCGGCGACCTTTTTTTTTTTTTTTTGATACCCTTGTTAGTCCCCTAGGGAACATAGGGCTGCAACATAGCCTCTCCAGTTATCTCTGTTCTGTGCCAGTCTCTTTATTTGTGCCCAGGTTTTGCCTGTTTGTTCTATTTCTTTGTGCACACTTCCTTTCCAAGTCTCTTTTGGTCTTCCCACATTTCTTCGACCCTGGGGCCCCCATTCCAGAGCTTGACGTGCAACCGATGTTATTGGGCGTCTTAGAATATGGCCTATCCATCTCCATTTTTTCCTTCTTATTTGTGTTTCTATTGGTTCTTGTTTTGTCGTCAGCCATAGTTCTTGATTCATAATTCTTCTTGTAGAATATTTTACATATGATTTTGAGGCATTTGTTAACGAAGACCTGTATTTTTTGCATGTTAGCTTTGGACACCAACTATGTCTCACTTCCATAAAGCAGCACTGATTTAACACATGCGTTGAATATTCTTGTTTTGGTTCCACGTGCTATTAGAGTTGACTTCCAGGTTGCCCATAGCCTGCTAAATGCGCACCTAGCCTTAGCGATCCTATGTTCTATGTCTTTAGCAGTTCCTCCATCTGTTGTAATTGTACTGCCCAGATATTCAAACTCTGATACCTCCTCTATCGAAACATCCTGTACGTATATGGGGGCCTGGCTAGTATTATTAATTCTCATTAACTTGGTTTTTTCCTTGTTTATTTTGAGACCAATTATTTCTGTTCTTTCAACCAATTTGTTTATGATGTGCTGCATATCTTCGGCCGAGTGAGCCAGTAGAACGATGTCGTCGGCATATTCCAGGCTTTGTAATTTATGTGTGAGCTTCCAGCTGATTCCCTTTCGTAGTGATGCTGTTTCCCTCATGCATTTATAATTAGTTTTATTAGTTTGATGGGGATTCTATTTTTCTTAAGCGCAGCCCAGATTGCGTCTTGCCTGATCGTGTCGAAGGCACGTTCGAAGTCGACGAAAGCTGCGTACAGAGGACTGTTCCATTCTGCTGATTGCTCGATAATTAGTCTTATAGTGTTTGTGTGTTCGGTACAGCTCTGGTTCTGGCGAAAGCCCGCTTGTTCCTTTCTTAGATTCTTTTCTAATTTATCCACAATCCTGGCATGTACTATTAGGGCTATTATTTTTGTTACATTATTTAGCACTGTTATGCCTCTCCAATTTCAGCATTCAGATAAGTCGCCCTTTTTGGGTAGTTTAATTATTACTCCTCTTTTCCAATAACCAGAGATTTCTTCTTCTTGCCATATCTTTTCTATAATTGGCTTCAGTGCGTTGGCTGCTGTAATTTTTCCTGCTTTAAACAGCTCTGCAGGAATGCCATCAGTTCCCTCTGTTCTATTGAGTTCAGCTTTTTGATTGCCTCCACTATTTCCCTTATGGTTGGTGCCCCTCTTTCAATGGTAGGATCTTCTCTAATATTTGGCTCTTGGTCTTCGAGTTCTGTATTTTGGACATGTGTGTTGGTTTCTGCAAAGTAATCCTTCCATCTTCTCAGCTGTTCTTGGGTTGATGTGAGTAGACTGCCGTTCTTATCCTTTATAGGTCTTAGTTTCCGGTGATTCTTGTTTGAGAGAATATCTTTTTTTCTATGTAGCAGTCGGGCGTTATTCTGTTCTGCGGCTATTTGGGCATCTCTTGCTATGTCGTTGTAGAATTTTCTCTTATCTTTTCTAGCCATTTTCTTAATTTTTCTACATATTGAGCTATGTGAATCTTTTAAAGTCGGATCATTACTTATCAGAAGCTGTTGTCTTATGATTCTTCTTTGTTCTATAGCAGCCCATGTTTCGTCAGAGATCCATTCTTTCTTTTGATGGTTAACGGTGCCCAAGACTTCCTCACCAGATTGACGATATATGTCCTGTGTTAGTTTTTGATTTAAATTTTGACGTCTGCTAATTTTCTGCTGGACACTTGGTACAAATTCTTGCTTGGTAGCTTCTGTTCTCAACTTGCGAACGTCGAGCCGCTTTAGTCTACTACCTTCTGTGACTCTTTTGGCTGCTAGTTTGATTTTTATGTCTGCTGTTAGGAACATGTGGTCACTCTTGGCATCCGGTCCCCTCCCAGTTCTCACGTCCGTTAGTGACTTTACCCATCTCTGAGCGATACATATATGGTCTATTTGGTTTTTCGTTCTACCATCCGGGGATACCCAAGTGTATTTGGGTATTTCTTTGTGTGGGAATATTGTACCACCTATTACTAGACCGTGTTGTTCAGCTATATCTCTTAATCTTTCTCCGTTGTTGTTTCGTGTGCCAGTGCCACGCAGTCCTATTGTTGGCCAAGTTTTAACGCTACCCACCTTCGCGTTGAAGTCCCCCGTTAGTAGTAGTATGTCGGATTTGGGGACAGAGCTTAGTACTGATGTTAACTGCTCATAGAATTCGTCTTTGACCTCAGCCGTTGCGGTTTCTGTAGGTGCGTAGCATTGCACAATCGTGATTTTCTTCACTTTCGAGTTGAGTCGTGCAGATATTATTCTATTTGAGACGGGTTTCCATATCAATAAGCTCTTTCTGAGCGTTTTTTCTATAATTATGCCCACTCCATGTTCGCCAGCTGGATTTCCCGAGTATAAGAGGATGTTATTGTTCGAGGTTGATATTTCTCCCTGATCTGGCCACCTTATCCCACTCAATCCAAGTATTTTTACTTTATATCTAATCATTTCTTTCTCGATTTGGGCTAGTTTTGATTGTTCCTTCATTGTTCTTACGTTCCATTGTCCAATTCTTGTCCTATTTCGCCTGTCAAAGTTCGTTACCAATACTTCATCATTTATCCGAGGCTCTGTTTCCGTTTCTAGAATCGTTGATTTTCGCTGAGTCAAGTGATTAGCCTACCGCAGCTATCTACATTGGTCATGCATTGATGTTGATGCAACCTTTCGTCTAGTAGAGTGACGTCGTCAGTTCCTTTTTTCCGCCAGATGTCGCAGCATTTTTACCCATCCCTGACGATAAGATGTTTATTGGGTTGTCAAATGTCAACGGTGATAGTAGATGTCATTTTTGTGGTTGGCGTTAGTTGTCAGTTTTGTTTTGCCGCGCATTATTTGTATTTTTATTAGTTTTATATTGTATACTATTTTATTTTTTAATTATTTATAGGAATTATTGGATATTAAGGTATAGCTTTATTAATTATTGTATATTAACGATATTGTTCTATTTTAGGTATACGTATATTGGTTATTAAACAGGCTATATTGGGAACGCTATGGAAGAATGGGAAATTTCTCACCTTCTTCAGGTGTACCTTGTTCAGGTAGTTTTTCCCATCATTTTTATAAGTGCGCTCCCCGCAGGATTTGACCCTGCGACCCCCGGTTTGTTATCATTCTACACTCGAGTGCGTTACCACTCGGCCACCGGAGGCACAAATCGGTTTTCGTTTGGAGAACGGCAACCTAGGCAACAGATTTGTATTGGGGGTTAACTTTAACGCCAAGCACACTGATTAGGGTTCGAGGCATACTTCAACTAGAAGAAGAGAACTGAAGACAGTAATTGGCGGCTCGAGGTGCCTTTTTCACTCCACTACGAAGCCACCGTATTGGCCAACCCATGTTAATAAGTGTCCGGATTTAATAAATTTTTTCATAACAAAGAGGATTGCGAAAAATTTCATTGAGGTACATGATAACTATGATCCAAACTCCGATCACTCAATGGTTATTCTTAAACTTAATGAAAATATTGTAATGAAAAAGCAAAACCTGTGCTGACAAAAGGAACTACAGATTGGTCAAGATTTCGTTTAGGGATTGAACGACAAATGGATCTAAGGATTATGGACTTATTTTATGAACTAATCTCACTATTGCCGATAATTTCAAAACTGCTAGAGAAACTTTTATTGAGAAGGCTTCAACCAATAATTGAAAGTAAAAGGTTAATCCCAAATCATCAATTAACATTGAAAAAATCACTCAACCTTGGATCAGATTCATCGAAAAACTGGCCTAATAGAAAATTCACTGGAAGAGAAAACAAAATGTTCTATCATATTTTTGGACGTAGCCCAGGCCTTTGATAAGGTTTGGCATTGGGGATTAATGAAAAAACTTAGACAATTACTACCAAGGCAGTATGTTAACGTGCTCGAATCTTAACTGACTAATAGGGTATTTCGAGTTAAACAGGAAAAGGAGTACCTCTCACTAAGGGATATTATATCGAGGGTACCACAAGGGAGTATAAGGATATTATACTTGTTACACATGCGACAACGGCCACATTTGCTGATGATACAGCAGTTATTGCAATAGGATGAAATGAAAATAAATCTACACAAAAATTACAAAAGGCCACGGAGGAGATCTCAAAATGGACTAAAAAGTAGAAGATAAAACTTAACGAGGTGAAATTTCACTAATAGGAAAATTGACAATTCATTTTCGGTTCGGATAAATGGCGTCTTGATTCCGTTCGCAAACACGGCGAAGTATTTGGTAATGACGTTGGACACAAAGCTCAAATGGAAAGAGCACTTAAATAAAAAGAGAGCTCAACTCGAGGAGGAATACAGGAAGATTAAATGGCTTTTTGGAAGGCGTTCCGCGTTATAAAGTGATATATGATCAAATATTTAAGCCTGTCGGTATTCAATTATGGGGTTTCCCTGCGCAGACTCATATTCAATCTATTCAAAGATTTCAAAATAAAGTGTTACGGGACACTGTAAACATTCCCTGGTGTGTCCGTAATGCCGATATAAACAGGGATCTCACGATTCTATGTGACACAGATGAAATTAAAGAGCAAGCAACCAATCATAAAATGCGTTTATCCAATCATGTCAACATCGATGCAGCTCGAGTGGTTGACAATCAAATTTTTGTTAGGAGACTAAAACGTACGAGAGCTCTCGAGTTAGGTTAATGTTTTTTATTTGGAACAATGAGTACTTAGTACGCTATTGTGCCAGATCAAAAACTGGTAAATAATCAAAAAAGTTGGACCAAAATTAATGGTTAGTCGTTTCTGAATAGTTTTATAATTTATTTTGAGTAGGATATGTTTTAGTGGATTAAAGCTCCACACAACTGCTTTTCGTTGTCTGTGTCTTTCGAGCTTTTTTACCCTTCCTCCCGGTAAAAAATAAACGAATTTTAATGAAAATATCATTGCCGTTGCGCGCTAGTATGTCAGCAAATTAATGAAGAAAAAAAAAGAAAATGTTTTTGTAAAATCAGCAGTTATAGTTTCAGTTTTAAGTTTGAGAAATAAAAAGAAAAGTGAAGTAAAACCAAAACACAAGAACTAAAGAGTTAAAATATATCGCAATTCGCGGAAAAGAATTGGAAATACCCAGAACTTGATGAAAAAACTAACTTCTAGTTCTAGCGAATAAATATTGTATTCATATGTATCGATTAAAATTTTTTTCTAGTTCTCGTTGTTATCTGTTAAAAAGGTATTGAGAAATAATATACTTTGATGCGGCAAGCTCCTTCTCTAGAAGAGAAATTTTTCAACCCCTTTGCTATATTTGATCACTGGGAGATAATTTCTGATGATCATATTAAGTTATTTTAGACTATATTTTCACGCTTTCTAAAACACAGATGTAATGAAAGTATGTAAGTAGGCTACATACTCCTTATAAATAAATCTTCGAAAGTGAACACTTATCTCCAAAATGAAAATTTTTTGGTCGTATTTTTTGCGCAAAACTTCAGAATGAGATTTTTAAAATTTTTTAATTTTACATACAAAAATATAATCAAAAAAGTAAGACATAAAATCTGAAATAAACGATTATTTCAAGTGCATTTCCGGCATAATATTATTTTGAAAAAGAAGTTCAAGTGGTTTTATTTTTATTAACAGCTGTCATTATGTGATATTTGTATCACATTTACTTTACTCAACAATCTCACTAATTTGACTTTTGTGAGTTTATTATTTCTTATTTTGTATACAAAGGCTAAAAGCATGATTTAATTTATTTACATATCTGTAGTTAGGCTGTATATCAGAATTGTGTGTGTCGTATGTGCAAAGCAAAAGCTTCGCTTGTACAAGAAACATTTTGACTTAAAGGCAATACTGCTAAATAGATTAACTAATGTCTTTATATCTACATAACCATCTTTATATCTATGTAAAAGTAATATAGGTTGACACATTTCAACAATTTGAATTATCTCATTTCGGTTATTTATACGGTACTTATAAAATTGTTTCAAATAATTTCAGTTAGTTTTTAAGTTATTAAAAATAAATAAGAATGCACCTACTTCCAATCATTTTTCTTTAAATAATTATTTTAAAACTATTTCAAACATGTTATATTGAGTGCTTCACAAATTTTGTTGTGCACTTCTTTCATATTTTATAAACAGGTAAACAAGAGCAATCTATTTATAAAATGGCTCTACCTGTGTGTGCATCTTAATAGTAAACGCAAACGGACAAAAATTTACGAACGTACCTACTACCTATCATTTTACAATCGGAGTTTTTGAGTCATTTGCTACTCGTAAGATACTATTTATTTCAAAAATAAAAAAGATATTCGAATCCGGTCATAAAATATATTATTGTCTTTTCCAAGACCTTTTAAATATTTTTTTACTTATAGGTAATATATTAAGTTTTAAAAATTTTTCTCACAAATAGAGGTCAAATTTAGAAATACATATAAAATTTGTATTTAAAAAATAATATTTGATTGTATTTTAGATATTATTTTCTAATTCCCTCTTCAAATTTTTTCTTTGCTATGTACTTACATCAATATTCAATAATTACATATTTTTCATTAGTTATATTTTCAAGTTGACACCAAAGTTACTTCCCATATCTTGAGTTAACTTACCCTATGAGAAAAAAAAGCTGTTCACTTAAAAATAATGAAATGCTTTCAGTAACATATAAAACGTTGAAGGCGAAGGTTGTGCTTGTTGTTTTTCCGCTGTTTCAAGAATTTTAAAATAATTATGAATGAAAATATTAATATATTTTTTTGATTTTTCAAATATATTTTCTAAATTTTACCTGCTTTATAATAAGTGTGAATTTATTTTAATATTTCTTCTCAAAAAATAGCCACTTCGATTTAAAAAAACCCATATAAAATAAGGTCGTGCTTTCAAGTTTCTCTCTGAGCATTGGGACTTGTTAGATATAAAGACATTAGATTAACCTAAATATCTTAATTTTTTTAATAAAATTTTCATTTTGAAAATTCGATAAAAAAATCTCATGACTTCTTCGAGATCTTTAATTGAAGTTCAATTGAAAAAAGTAGGAAGCTGATATATAATGATTTCAATTTGAATGAAATCAGGAAAACTTATGAGACACCAAAATAAAAACTAACGGATTGCATGACATCTGATGTTATAAGCCGTATTAATTAATACGCCATATCTATAAATTGCATCGAAGAATTTCAAAAATTTTATCACATGGAAGTAGTTTTACCATGCCTACAAAATTGGCTTTTTGGTCAAAATGTTTTTTTTTTGAGAACTTTGAAATGTGGAAAAAAGTGTAAAAAATTGTAATTCTGAAGAGCTTTAGTAGCATTAAATACTCTAACTTTGAAGATATTTTTATATGTAAAATTTAAAAATCTCATTTCGAAGCTTTTTCACAAAACATTTCACTGTGAAGATAAATTTTCACTTTTGGCAGCGTTGCTTCTAGGGTTGTTATGATTCGAATAAATACAAAATTTGAAAAATGAATACACAAAGTTTAATTCATATTTTAGCATTTACATTTTATGAAATTGAAAAAAGTGCCATTTATTTTATTGCGATGAGTACACCAGTAGCTACGAAGATATAAACGGAATCAATCAAATTCATTAGTTACTAAAACATTCATTGGATCCAAAGCGTTTAACTTCAGAGCAAGGTCTACGAATTTAAATCTGCCACAAGCTGCATCAGTTTTCATTAGTTTTACTAATTTTGTGAACTGCTCCCGATTTATTTTCTTAAACTAAAAATTTTTGAATTCTTATATTAAATACTTATATACATTCAAACGCTACTTTTGTGTTGCCATAAAAAATGGGTTTATTCATAAACTTATGAAAAAAGTCTTTCCTATAGATATCTAAATCACAGAATAAGAAGTAATCACACGTAACAAGAAATATAAAGAGTGTTTGTTTTATATTTCAAAGTTTTCAATTTTCTTTCTTTAAATATCCGCTTAAATTGAAATTAAATTTGTGTTAAATTTGAGTTCTTCCATTACAGCCATCATTAAAGGAAATGAATTCATATTTGCTAGATTTTTTTTCGCTTTTCACAAACTACAAAAAAAAAGTGCAAAACTCCGTTTCTAAAAAATAATTTTTTTTATGAAAGGTGTACAGTCAAATAACAACGATATGCATGATAACCATTTGACAGTTGAAATGAAATACTGATTTTGGCACTCCGTAAAATTGTATTGCCGTTGCTGATTCATAATCTCTACGGAACGAATTTGTGATCATTTAAAAATCTACGTCGTAGCTAAGTTTGCAATTCATAGAATTGTACTAATGGAATCCATGGCCTGCCGGAAATATGTATATACATACATAGTTAGAAATTTATGTGAGATATTTTTTCAATAAAAAATTAATTTTTTAACAATATATAATGCAAATTTTTATTTTAAATGTACATAATTATTTCACCAAGAACAAATTATATTTACTCAATATTTCTGCATTCTATTGCTTATGTGTATTACATTAAATTGGTTGGCGAACATTTCTTTCCTTATATGACATAATGTTAATCGTTTTTCCTTCATGGTAAAGTCTTATTAAACCTAATTTCTGATTCCCTAAACTACTATTATCCAAATACAGATAACGGAACAATGTATGATGCGATATACATAATATGTAAGTCACCTCAAAAACAATATAGTTTTTATAAAGAAGCTAGTTTAACAAAATACACTCATTTTTAAATTTCATTGATTACGATTACACCAGGGTACAGTTAACTTAGAAATAACATACCATATATCACAAAATGCTCGAAACAACGAATTATTGCTGCGATTATTTCAGAGCAAACATTAACATTGTTACTATTAAGAAATTATTTTTGCGTCCTTCTGTACAGAGTTTTATAGAATTTTATGAGCTTTTTATTTTTATAAACTTATAACAATGCAATTATGCGATTGAAACTATACTATGCCATGAAAAGAACTATACAGCTCTGTGTTCATTTATCGTATTTGTTAAATATTTTTGAAATATTTGTATATTTAGTCTTTTAACCAGTAAAGTTTTATTTTTTTTTTTTTTAAACGTTTATTGCAACTAAGCTCCAGTTGAACCTAACGAGCAATTATTTTTTAGCTTGTTTGTTGAGTGGGGAAAAACTATCCATTGATGGTAACCCCAAAGATCTGTATACTCTCTTATTTCCCCAGATTGGGTCGGTAGGCCTCCTTCTTCTTAGACGTCGAGCTTCATTATTACTTGATATTTCACTCATTTCACGATTCTGATGATGTTGAATTCTATTTTTATGATTTTATGATGTCATTTTTCTTTTTGATATGCTTTTTCCAAATATAGCCTTTTATATTTATAAAATTTTCGTTAGTAAAGTGAGTTTCAGATATTAAAGCAATATCAATGCTTTTATTGTATAAGAAAGTTTCTAGTTCTAAAGCATGTTTTAAAAATCCATTCGCATTCCAGTTTAAAATTCTAATTGTATCCATCATCTTCTATTTTTCCGCAGGTTGAGATTGTTTTCAATCTTGTCAATTCTATCACAGATACATATGTTTTTCAGCAATTTTTTGCTCGTCAAGTTTTTTAATAATTATACCTAATATTTTTTTTATACTATTTAGATTAAAGTCCTTATTACCTATAACACTGGGAAAACTCCCACGAACAGCTTCAAAATATGTTATTCCATCTATTGTACTCTTATATTTTTGACTAGATTGATTTATTGTACTTTTTTGGACTAGATTGATCTATTGGACTGTTATTATAAGAAGCCTGCACAGGAGCTAGACTTTTAATAGCGGAGCGAGTCTGTGGCTTGACTGTCAGGTCCCTTCTCTTCTGTAATTCTTTGACGAGTACACACCCTCGATAGTTTGCTGGGTGATCTCCGCCACAATTAGCGCATCTAGGAGCAGTATTTCTTGCAATCGTGCAGTTTATTGTAAGGTGATTTTCACCACATTTGACACATTTGGGTTTATTTTTGCAGAATCGTTTCGTGTGATTTCGAAGTCCTGACATCTCTTGCATTGGGAGATCACGTTCCCAGTTTTTCGTGGAGGTTCTATTTTCACTATCAGGTTTAATATTTGCCTAAGCTTGTAGATTTTATCAATAATATCGCTTTTATCAAACGTAAGCATAAAAAGCGGCAACGGTCTTCTTTTAATTATTCTTTCACCTCTTGTATTTATTTTCCTTTCACTTTTTAGGATGTTTACTGCATCTACGATGTTGAGGTCCTGACTTTTGACGTTATCCAGAATATCCTTTTTGTCGCATGTCCAGTGAAGGCCCCTGGCCATTACTTTAATATGCCTATCGATTTTGTTCTCGTAGGTAAACCATTCTATTTTATCACTGTCGAGTTTTTTCGCTATAGCACGATGATTTTCGCTATAGCACGTCTATTTTTTCAGTGCTGATTTTCCAAACATTGTTATTAAGTGCTACTATTTTATATGTTTTCGTTACAGTTTCACCTACTAATTTCACTTTGTTGTAGGTATCAATTCTGACCACATTGATGGGCGAAGGTTTTCTTTCTATAGTGAAAGTTTGTTCGTTATCACCCGCTTTACTGGCATTAATGTTAGAGTGGCTTAAAACGTTTGTAATAATATTGTTTAGTGTGGGTATATTAATTGTAAATGTATTGATTGTGGGTGTATCGTTAGCGACAATGGCTTCAGGAAAGCTCTTTGTCTTTCGCTTTTTCGCTGTTCGTTTAGGTGCTTTCGTGCAGGGCATACCATCTGTTTCAAAGCCCGTAAGTTCACTACTGTCACAATCGGAAGACAACTTCCCACATTGTTTTCCCTTAGTTTTTTCTTCGTTTAGGGTTAGAACTGCCTTCAAGATCGAGTTTTTTTCTCTCAGTTCCTTTAGTTCCAACTGAAGCTTTTGAACTGACACCTCAATGTTGGAAAGTTTGTTGCGAAGTAGCTCATTTTCCTTTTCAGCCTGGTTGAGGCTTTCCATGGGTGGCAGAAATGATGATGATGATTTTCCTGCCCGAAAATTTTGGTTATGTTGCAATAGTTGCCCCCCCCCCCCAGAATCCATGGGGCCCACCTCCTTAGAGGATGGATTTACCAACTTAATTGGCGTACCACCTAGGGTAATAATTCCTGTTGTTTTATCCATTGCATAAGGTTTATATATTTGTGTTGTTGATTGCACATTTATATAGCGAGCCGCTTGCTCCAAGTCAGACGCCCGCTCGTAACCGCCAATTCTTGGTCAGACGCTACAATTCAGTTAAATACCTGGTTGCGAATACTTAATTCGCCCACTCGTTTGTTTGCCGACCCAATCTACACCACCTGGGTTGGTACCAGATCTTTCGAAGGGGTTACTCAGCGTAAAAGGCGAGACCTCGTGAAGGTGAGTTTCGGCGTTGGATAACAGAAGCTAGAGGATGTTACTGCTACCCATCCTTGTAAGCACATTCTATCCGTTCCCCCCCTTATCAATGATATTTAAAACAAAAATTTGAACTGCAAAAAATGTAAAAGTGTTTTAAAAAATGTTTTGCTATTTTTAAATTTATGCCTTCGAACAAAAAAAATTTATATATATTATGTATATTATATATATTTCTTGGAAATAAAATTATTTAAAAAAAAATTGATTGGTAAAGGCAATTTTTCAGAAAAATTTTCTTTGTAATATTTGCAAAAAAAATTTTAAATTAAAATATTTTTCATTTACGAAAATAAACAATTATATAATTACTTAAATATTATCTACGTTATTATTTTAATATCTAATAAAATACTAAAATTTGACATTGTCAATTTGAAATCTTGTATTACGTTATTTAAATAGTTTTGCGAACTGCCCTCGATTTTGCTATCAAAATTTGATTTTTGACATACATCAGACTCTGATGTATGTCTGATTGACTTTTTTCTCGAAATAATTTTATTCGCTTCGCAAACCATAAGAACGCTCTAAATTGTTATAATTTAGTAAAAAAATTTAATATTGGCGTCGTCAAGAAATATCGTGTACGTAATTATTTACACTTCGATGTTGAAAAAAAATATCGACAATCGTTTCGGTATAAATCGACACCTTTCAAATTGGTCAATATCTCTCATCTATTCTCTATTTGAAGTTAAAAGTAATATAAGGTGATATGGCTTAAACTTTTTTTAATAACTTGCTAATATTTATATTATAGAAAAACTAAATGTCAAATTGGAAAAGATCAGAACTTTCTGCTTTTATCGCTTTATATGAAGAATGTGAAAATTTATATAATTATGACCATCCAGATTTCCTTAATAAAAAGAAACGTTTGGAAAGGTAAGAGGCTTTGCAGAATATATGACAAATAGAATATTAAACATTTTTCCCTAGTTTGTCTTACATTTCTAAACAACTGGAAAAATTAAATAAACGAGTTACTATAAATGAAATAAACATGAAAATTAAAACTTTAAAAAATCAGTATTTATCTGTGAAAAAAGCTGAGAGTTCTAAACAGAGTGACGCATATGTGCCCAAACTGTGGTGTTATAACCAATTATACTTCTTAAACAATTATTTGAAAGATCATTCTGAGGTAATATATGAATAAAACATATACTTTACATACATATATATTTATTGAATTACGTATATTTTTAAAGAATTCATCTCCTGTATCGGAAAAACTTGAAGAGAAGGAAGAGCTTGACGAGAAATTTACAGGCAAAAAGTCTGAAAGTGTTGGTACCCTTACAAGCTCAGTTCCAGTTACATCTACAACGTTTAACATATCAACAAAGCTGAAAAAAACATCCCACTATCCAGGCTTAAATCAAAAAATATCGACTGATTTTTATTTAGCAGAATTTATTTATTCAAGCAACATTCCATTCGATATTATAGAGAGTTTTCGATTTCGGAGATTAATTCAAATTTTAAATAAGTCATATATTATTCCAAAAAAAAAGAACTTGCTTACGAATATCTTGGACGAGATTCATGAAACTTGTATTTATGGATTATCAGGTAAACTTTATTTGAGACTTTTCACTTAATATAATATAATCAAAGGAAAACTACTTATCAAATATGCTACTGATGTTTATTTGAATTTTTCTAAATACAAAAAAAAAGTCTAAAATTAAATATTAAAATAACAAGCGGTCCTTTTCGTAACGTAACTGAATTCGAAATAATTCGGAAAATAATTTCAATTTTGATTTTGTGGCCGGATATTTAGTAACCAGGTACTGAACTATATAGTAAGTTAGTATACATATTAGATATCTCTGACAGTCGCAGAGTATATCTATGTATGTATGTATATGTAGTTAGAGATTGTATTTAGAGACAAGCACAGTTTAAACATTTTTAATATCTTTATATCTAAGAAGTCTCAATTCTCAATTTTTTTTACGAAATATTAGGAATAGTTGCCCTCATTCCTGTTTTTTTCTTTAAATGCATCTAACAAGTCCCAATACTCAATTTTTTTTACAAAATATTACGAATTTTTGGCTTCGTTCCTGTTTTTTTCTTTAAATGCTACTGATCGTGCCGTATTTCTTATTATTTCTTTCTTTTTTTTACGTAAAAAAGAGTTTAATATTTTAAAAATCCCCAGGATATTATACACATTTTTTAAAAAGCTTCCCATTTAAATTCTATTGCACGAAAAAGAAAGAAAGGTAGGAGGAAAGAAAAAATGAAAAAATTCATATTACAGTATGGTTTCAAATGTTAATGAGGAAATGGATGTATGATTTTTCATGCACATTTTGTGTTTCCCTATAAGGTAAGTTGAGTAGTTTTTAACAAAAATGTTAAAAAAAGTAATATAGGTTGACACATTTCAACAATTTGAATTATCTCATTTCGGTTATTTATACGTTACTCATAAAATTGTTTCAAATAATTTCAGTTAGTTTTTAAGTTATTAAAAATACATTTGTATTTTCCTACTTCCAATCAATTTTTTTTAAATAATTATTTTAAATCTATTTCGAACATGTTATATTGAGTGCTTCAAAAATTTGGTTGTGCCCTTATTCATATTTAATTAGTAGGTAAGCAAGAGCAATCTATTTATAAAATGGCCCTGCCTGTGTATGAATCTTAAAATAAACGCAAACGGACAAAAATTTACGAAAGTACCTACTACCTGTCAGTATATATACATTCGGAATTTCTAAGTCATTTGCTGAGATACTATTCATTTCAATAATAAAAAATATTCAAATCCTGTCATAAAAATATTTGATTGCCTTTTCTAAAACTTTTTAAATATTTTTTTACTCAGGTAATATATTAAGTTTTAAAAATTTTTTACAAATAAAAAAAGAGGTGAAATTTTGAAGTTTCTCTCATAGCATTGGGACTTGTTAGATACAAAGGCATTAACATTTTTTCAATATGGAATGTTAAAGAAAAATTTATATGTTTACGTTCTTAACCCTTCATTTTCTGTTAAGCTTAAATCAAAATTGAATTACGTTATGGAACAATTAAAAACACACATCTGCCCAGATTAAAACTGTCTTTATTTATCAATTTTAATTCTTATTACTAAAGTATACCAAAATATTGCTATTTTCACACACTTCTAAAAATACTTCCTTTATTTTACATTATCTAGAATAGAATGCAATTATGTAAAATAAAGTGCAACATTGCAACATTACATTATCTGGCACAAGTGAATTATAATATCTGGTACAAAATTGTAATTTGATATTCTTCTTTATTTATCACATTCACCAATATTTTGAGTAACTGAAAATATCTAGGTGGTCTTTAAAAACACATGCTGATAGTAAAAGAAAAAACGTACTTCAACTTAGTACAACATTAGATTACAGTTCACAATTCTGCAAATTCGAACGAGTTTTAGAATGCCAAAATGTGTGTGTATTCGATGGGAGTGTTGTGCTTGCTGTTTGTGAAAGTTAATATTTTTGTTTTGAACAAAGTAAATGTAGATAAAAATTCTTGTTTTTGTGGCCAATTATTAAATTTCTAATTTATTTTGCTTACTTGGCTTGAAATATTAATATTATTTGGAATTTAATGATTAAATGTCAATTTTGAACTTTCGAATTTACATATCAAAACAGCTCGAGTTTCGACATTTCGTTTCAATTCAAGTATTAAAGCTACCATATAAACGAGGTATATGTCAGCACCAAACTTGAAACCTCGAAAATAATATTTTGATTCCTTGAAGAAATAGACGGGAAAGTAATTTAAAAAAAAAGTAGAAATGCAGTAGACATACTGCTCAAATCTTCTATAGTAGGCCAGCATTTACACATACAAGTTACTTGCAAGCAAGTTTGTATAATATTAATTGTCAATTAGTTTTTCGAAATGTCAAATTACTTGCTATTATGACGTAGGCGTTTAGCAAGTTAATTTTTGAAAATGTCTTTGAGAAGAAAACAACTAGCAATATATATAATTGTTTATAAATTTTAGAAACCATAAGTTTGCTAAGTTTAATTTTTTCAAAACAAAATTCAAAAATTTTAAATTAAAAAAAAAAAAATCAAAACATCAAATTTTTTTTTGTGAATTTCTCAATATGTCAAATTACTTGCTCAAATTACTGGCAGCAAAATTTTCTTGCAAGTTGAACTGCAAGTAAACAAGCAAGTAGAAATATTTCAATGTGTTAGTAAAATTTTTGTATGTATTGCAATTTTTGTATGCAGGAGAGCACCTCTTTACCATGTCGCCCCGAGGCATCGATAGGAACGGAACCTCCCCGACAAGACCACCTCGATCTCTCTCTCCATTTATTCTGGCTCCATTTCTCCCAACCTGAAAATGGCAGCCTACGCTGCCGCCGTTGGACGTAAATTGTGCGCAGATGCTCCAGCTTCCCTCTCCTAGTGAAAGGCACCACGGCCATCTTGTTAGGGTTAAGCCTGAGGCCCACAGTATCGCACCAGGCGCGCGCCACCCGTAATCCCTTTTGAACTATAAGCCTGGGCACTAATTCCCTGACGAAGCAGCTCATCAAGGAGTCCATCCACCACCAAACTCCACATTAGCGGTGACAGAACCCCAGCCTGTGGGCATCCTCTGGCCACGCATATTCTTAGGGTGCTCTGCCCCACAGCAGTCTCTGCAACTCTCGTAGCCAACATGTTAGATATCCATAGAGAGATGCAATCGACTCATGTGAAGTGTTCTCGAAGGCACACTCGATGTCCAAGAATGTGCATAGCGCCACCTCTCCCTGCTCTATTGTGCTCTCCAGGGTACTAGCAAGGCGGAACAGAGCCGTCTCTGTCGACCTCCCAGCCCGAAACGCGTGCTGACAATCGCTTTGCGGCCTCGCCAGCACTCCCCCGTCCGGACATAATTATCAACTATTTCCTTCATCATCTTCAATAAGAACGCTGTGAGGCTAATCGGTCTGAATGACTTGGGCACCATATCCATTCTTCTGACTTTGGGAATAAAGACAACCCTAGCCATCCAGTCTCGACTCCTTGAAGGGTTTGAAAGTGCCAACAGCCCACCTTATCCTTTCCTCAGCCCTCTACCAATTCTCAGATATCAACATCTGTGAAATCGCTTGGCACACGAATGGGGCTTCAAATTTCGTTCGATTCAAAAGCCTCGACCATAATTCCCCCGAGATCCTCCACAGCCTTTTCCAAAACCAAAGGATCCCTGGCCACAGTTCTAACCGAGGCCCTCGACAGTTTTGTCTCTAGGTCCCTTCTGTATCCCTCCCAGTTTGTCCGTCTCGGATTTCTGAAGGAAGATTTATCCTCCAACAAATCACCCAGACAAAATTGAATGATTATCTGACATAGAAACCTCCCCTGATACGTACCAGTCGCGAACCAGAAACCCCACTTTCGGACTACAGAATTATTTTATTTTTATTTATTTTTTTATTTATTATACTTTATTCTCTGAATTATTACAAAAATTTTACTTAAACTAAGAGAATAAGAAAGCGGCATTATTATTTAAAGAAAAATAGTGTAAATGCCTAATTGTGTTGTTAAAAATTATTATTTAAATCAACATTTGCATAATAATACAAATACTCTATAGAAAAAAATATTATATTATTACAATTATTAATTTCAATCTGCAAAAATACTAGTTAACCGTACAATATAATTATACACTTGTACATACTTAATTTATAATTTACCGAAAATATAGATTTTAATTTAAGATATAAAATTTGACACCCAATAAAAAAAAAATAAAAATATTAAATTAGACTACTTAACAAATTATCTACTTCACTATGCTCTAAACATAAAAGCCATTCTTTTATAATTTTGACAAACTTATGTAAATTTCTAATAGCATGTATTGGTTGTGGGAGTCTGTTAAACAAACGGACAGAAGTTATATCAAAAATTGGTAGTTTTGGTAATTTGTTGTTCTAAAAACTGGAACATTAACTAAGAATCTCTGAAAAAAACCTTTAAGACCTTATAATAATAAAGTTGTCTAACAGGAAGAATTTTCAAACTTCTAAATAAATCCATACAATGAAATAAACGATGTCTATTGCAAATTTTTCTAATTACACATTTTTGTAAGATTAGAAGGGGATAAATTTTATTCTTAAAAGTACCACCCCAACAACTTATGCCATATTGTAACTTAGAATGAAAAATGCCATAATAAAACATCGAGAGGGTTTCCTGCGAACAAATTTTGTTTAAGCGATAAAAATAACGCAAAGTAGAGCGCAAATAAGACTTAATGGCATTTGTGTGCGCTGACCAATTCAACATACTATCAATAAACACACCTAAGTATTTGAATTGATCGACTTCTTCTACTATAAAGCAAGAGGAGTTACAGCAGCCAGAATGTACATTGTTAACGTTATGGTTATTATCACTATCCATAAAAGCACTTTTGCAACCAGAAGATTAATATCAGAAAAACAAGATTAATATTAGAAAGTTCCTTTTGCATAAGATTAAAAAACATTAGTTTTGTTATATCACTAACAATTAGCTTATGTCGGAAGAACCAATACCTTAATAAGCCAAGATCCTTATTGATTGCATACGTTAGATTGAGCGGACTGTTGCACGAATAGGAAATTGCAAGATCATCAGCAAAAGCTGTTAAATTACCTTGAAATTCCAAATCAAAAAGTGAATTTATATATATAAGAAATAATATTGGTCCGAAAACAGATCCTTGGGGAACTCCCAAACTAACATACTGAACACTACTGAATTTGTTACCAATTTTGACTCTTTGAGTCCTAGCGAAAACCTAGCGCAAATAATTTATTCAAAAGAATTTTATGATTCACCATGTCAAAAGCTTTAGTAACATCAACAAATAGACCTGCACAATCTGGTTTTTTGTCCAGACCCGAATTTATTTGCGAACAAAAATTTAATAAAGCATCAGTTGATACGCTTTTTGTGAAGCCAAATTGCTTCGAATTAAAAAATTCCAATTCATTTAAATACTTCAATGTTCTAGCTTTCATTGCCTTTTCGAAAATTTTCGAAACCATAGGAAGCAAGGAAATAGGTCTATAGTTGTTTACGTCTGACTCCACCCCTTTTTTGAACAGTGGAATAACAACCGCAGATTTTAGCTGGTCGAGAAATAACTCTGAAAGCACACAAAAGTTGAAAATATACACCAGAACATCGACAATATTAAATGCAATTTTCTTCAATAATTTATTAGAGATATTATCAAACCCAGCAGAATTTGAGTTCCTTAAAGACCGAATAATTTGGAGAAGTTCAGGTACCGAGAAACTATCAAAAAAGAAACTGTTACGAACACTGTTTACCTCCGTGATATCATATTCAAAGTCAGAACCTAAATCAGAAGACAACTTTAAAGCAACCGAGGTAAAATGATTATTGAATTCATTTGCAATTAGAAACTCATCTGTTATAGACTTTCCATTTTGTATAATTTCTATTTTCTTACTATTTTTCGAGTTCCTATTGAGCAAGCTATTAACTAGTCTCCACTCGCTCCTTATATCACCATTACATTTAGTGAATTCATTACGATAAAATCTTTCACGGCATTCAGAAATTTCATTTTTTATTAATTTGCACAGCTTTTTGTAACGACTTTTTAACCTAGAATTAGATGGATGTTTATACAATTTGATACATAATTTATTCTTTAATATTACTTTTCTCAACAAAATATCATTCATCCACGGTTTTAACTTTTTATTTTTCGCACGAGGACTATAACTAAAAGTACATTGGGAAATATAACTGCTTAAAATTCCAATGAATTTATTATATGCCGCACTAGCATTTCGTTCATTATAAACATCATCCCAAAATTCAAAAATTAGCATATTGTTCAGTCTATTATAATCTGTTTTTGAAATTGCAGCATTTTCAGGAGCATTTTCTTTTTTATCAACTATTAACAATTTAACAAGAAGTCCAGTCATACAATGATCTGTAATTTCAAAATTAAAAACTCCCTTTTCACACTACTGCAAAGGAACAGTATTGAAACGACCATGAATATGATCTAGGCAAGACCCAGAACTAATCCTAGTCGGTTCACTAATAAAAGGAAATAGACCATTTTCAGCTAGAATTGAAAGATAATAGTCAACATTTTCAGAATTAGATAGAGAATCTAGATTAAAGTTACTAACAATTATTAAGAATAATTGTATAAATTCTTCTAATAAAAATTATTAGAAGAATTTATGTTATGTAGCAATTTTTTGAACTCATTAAGATATACATATATTAACTGAACAACTATGTAATCTATACACACAAATAACAGAAAACGAAATATCCTTAATTTTACAAAGAATTTTCAAAATGTCAGTAGATGCAAAAGTATAATATGTAACATCTGCATTCAAATAACAATTTTTTACAAATACACCCACACCACCAGCAGCATACGACTCGTTAGTATTAGCAATAAATGTATAATTAGGAATATTGTACTCCACTAACTCGTTCTCAAAAACCCAAATTTCAGAGACAAAAATAAAGTCCGGCTTGTTAATAAATGTTTCTGAATGAACTAGCAACAAATCAAAGTTTTGTCTTAGGCTTCTTATGTTTTGTTGTATTATAAAAAACAAATTAGTGTTAGAGGAAAATTCAAAAACATTACTACAATTTAAGCCACAATTACCACTATAACTAATAGCAAATTCTAAATCTAAGTTATTTCGTTGAATTATCATTTACTTAGGGGTTTGAAATAATTTCCAGCTGTTTTGTGTTTTAAGTTTGTTGTCGTTAACCGATTATCTAATAAGCAATCTTTTTTGGAAATTGTGACACTTGATACTGATGTTTTTATTTTTTCCACTGAGTCAAGTAGGTGGGTATGTTGACAAGTTTTAAGCACAGCATAGCTAGTTGGATCAACTTCAATTAGCAGTAATTGCTAATATCCAATTTTCTTTTTCAGCATGTTTAATTTATTTAAATAAACTGGACATTTTTTGCTTAGTGTTTCATGAGTAGCATCAAGGTTTAGTTTTAACCTCTCATTCGCAGCTAAGCAGTTAATACATTTATTAACTTTCTCCTTTTTGCACTCACTGTTTTTGTGTTTAAAACAATTAGCAAACAATTAGCACACTTCTCTTCATTTTTGCATTCAGCCGCCTTGTGATTGAATCCCTTGTGATTTAGGAAAAGATTCTTTATCAATTTCGACAATCGCATTATATTTTTCTTCACCCTGCCTTTGTATATCTTAATTATTTTCATTTCACTCGCTTCAAGATGATGGTTTTGCGCTTTCAATTTGGTTATTAACTCAACTTCTGAGTACTGTGTACCAATGTGCACTATTTCAATTTTAGGTTTTATTTCAGAAGGAATTTTGGCTACATAATTCTTATCCAGGTTACCCTTAAGTGCAGATTTAATTTTCTTCCTCTCTAGATTATCATCAGTTTCAACAACAATCACACCGTTCTTTCTATTCTCAATATTTTTTATTTTAAAGTCTTTTGGATCGACCTTCTTATTTAAATCTGCTCTTGTAACATTACACCTTTGTTTTGCTATAGGTTTGATAATCAAAGGTAGTTGTTTTTTAATTTGCGGAAATATTTTGTTTGCATCAGCATTTTTTACAATATCCGAGAATGAAATATTTTCACCTATATTTAATTTGACCTCATTTGCTTTTACCTTTTTAAGTTCACTGCAAAGTTCATCAGACTTCAATAAACTTTTGTTTACAGCTGTATTCAATTTTTCAGTGTCCGTTTTGAATAATTCGGCTATTCTCGATACTTTATCGAATTCTTTCTGTTGAGCACCTTTTATACTTTCCAAGCGCTCCAAGTACCTATCTTCAACGGCTTTTAATAAGCCAATAATTTCATCTTCATTTTTTTTTATCGCATTCTCGAATTCATGTTGGTATTCATCAAATAATCGTGGTTTTTTTTTATCGCTCTATACATATTTTGTAAAATCATATCAATATTTTGAATATATAATACACAATCGTCGAAATGAATTTGATATCCAGTACCTCCTCTCTAACCCTAGTTACAAAAGTTGGGGCATTCCCTACATTAAATATTTCTAGGTTTTCTTTAACTACAAATTCTAATAAAGACTCACCTCTGGTGTTGATGTCGCTGCTTCCCCATGCAACGTGATGCACGTTCGCATCACAGTCCATGATGAGTGGTCACCTTTTCCTATTGCACTGCCCCACTAGCCCCTGTACCTTCGGTGCTCCATCCCCCGGAAAGTACGCTGATGCGAGCACTATCTCCAAGTCCTTGCTCCCAGCATTAATGGGGCTCCTGACAGGTGTGAGGTCCCTTGTCATGTGCTCTGAAAGAATAATAAAGTTAATATTTTTTCTAATTAGAATCCACTAGATCCACTAGCCCTTGTTTTATTGCTCGTGCCACTGTCATTCTTCTTCCCATTGTTGTTGCTTTTGTTATTTCTGCGTTTTTGCAGTCCTTTAGCTACAATGCATCCCCTACAGTTTGCTAGGTGTGCCTCCAAACAATTGGAGCACTTTGCTGCAGTACTCTTTGGCTTACTACAATCTGCGGTTAAGTGCCTGCCTGCACATTTAACACAATTTGGTTCTCTCTGGCAAAATTTTTGTATATGGCCATATCTTTGACACCATTTACACTGCGGAATGGTCCTGTCCTTTCGAAGTGCTTCTATCCTAACTTTCATCCTGTTTATGTGATCGATTTCATGAATTTTTTTCATACGTTGGAGAGTCCACCCTCTTCAGAGGTCGGCTCTACGGATTCTGGGGAGAGCCATTTATTGCATTTAATTGATCCGTTCAGAAGGAACGCGAAAACACGGCGTTCACCACCTACATCTGATGTACGCATTTTAGAAAATAATAAAACTATAGAAGGTGGACTACCGAACATTCAAGCTCCACAAAGCAAGAAGGAAATAAATATGAGGAAAGAACAAGCCAAAAAAAAGTGATGATCAGAATGCTGACATACATAAAAGGATTAGCCTACTAGAACATCTCTGTGTGGCTTCGAGAAACGAGGTTCCTCAACTGATGACTGAGAATGAGAAGCTAAAGAAAGAGAAACACTGGCAAATTACAAAAAATAAGTCTAATAATAGTAGTAATAAAGAAAAAGACGTTACACCACAAGCACAGCAGGTGAGGTCAATCTTAGACGCCTACTCAACAGATGAGGAAGAACTCGCCAGTGATACATTGGATCCTAAAGCAAAAGAGGTCAAGTAAAAAAAGAAAAGCGGAATCATCTCCGGAAGTGCTCCTGGTGACGATCAACGCTGAGAACGCGGATGTTCCTGATTCTAAAAATCGAGGCGATGTCACGAAAAACTCTAGGCCTCTATAATCAAAAAGAGTCAACATTAAAAGATAAGGACATCAATTATAAGGTTAAAATGATGAATAACAATCAATTTAAGCTCATTGTAAGTTGTAAACCGTTAAAGTTGTAAACCGTTAAGCTGAGTTGTAAACCGGAAGATATAAAAGAAGACATAAGCTCTAGGGGTTACAAGATCTTAGATGTAACCAATAAAATTAAAAGAATAAAAGAAAATTGGAAAAACATTGTGGTGCGCCTACCGCTGTTTATGTTAACGTTATCGGAGATAAAAAAAATTTATGAAATCGATCACATAAACAGGATGAAAGTTAGGATAGAAGTACTTCGAAAGGACAGGACCATTCCGCAGTGTAAATGGTGTCAAAGATATGGCCATATACAAAAATTTTGCCAGAGAGAGAACCAAATTGCACTTAACCGCAGATTGTAGTAAGCCAAAGAGTACTGCGGCAAAGTGTTCCAATTGTTTGGAGGCACACCCACGAAACTCTAAGGGATGCATTGTAGCTAAAGGACTGCAAAAACGCAGAAATAACAAAAGCAACAACAATTGGAAGAAGAATGACAGTGGCACGAGCAATAAAACAAGGGCTAGTGGACCTAGTGGATTCTAATTAGAAAAAATATTAATTTTATTCTACTTTCAGAGTACATGACAAGTGACCTCACACCTGTCAGGAGCCCCATTAATGTTGGGGGCAAGGACTTGGAGATAGTGCTCGCATCAGCGTACTTTCCGGGGGATGGAGCACCCCTTCACCACCGAAGGTACAGGGGCTAGTGGGGCAGTGCAATAGGAAAAGGTGGCTATTCATCATGGACTGTGATGCGAACGTGCATCACGTTGCATGGGGAAGCAGCGACATCAACACCAGAGGTGAGTCTTTATTAGAATTTGTAGTTAAAGAAAACCTAGAAATATTTAATGTAGGGAATGCCTCAACTTTTGTAACTAGGGTTAGAGAGGAGGTACTGCATATCACATTCTGTAGTCCGAAAGTGGGGTTCGTGGTTCGCGACTGGTAGGTATCAGGGGAGGTTTCTATGTCAGATAATAGAATCATCCAATTTTGTCTGGATGATTTGTTGGAGGATAAATCTTCCTTCAAAAATCCAAGACGGACAAACTGGGAGGGATACAGAAGGCACTTTCGAACCCTTCAAGGTGTCGGGAGTGGATAGCTAGGGTTGTCTTTATTCCCAAAGTCGGAAGAATGGGCATGGTGCCCAAGTCATTCAGACCGATTAGCCCCACAGCGTTCTTATTGAAGACGATGGAGGAAATAGTTGATAATTATGTCCTGACGATTGTCAGCACGCGTTTCGGGCTGGGAGGTCGACAGAGACGGCTCTGTTCCGCCTTGCTAGTACCCTGGAGAGCACAATAGAACAGGGAGAGGTGGCGCTATGCACGTTCTTGGATATCGAGTGGGCCTTCGAGAACACTTCACATGAGTCGATTGCATCTCTCTATGGATGTCCAACATGTTGGCTACGAGAGTTGCAGAGACTGCTGTCGGGCAGAGCAGTCTAAGGATACGCGTGGGCAGAGGATGCCCTGGTGTCTTTCGCTAGGAAAAGGAAGCTGGAGCATCTGCGCACAATTTACGTCCAACGGCGGCAGCGTAGGCTGCCATTTTCAGGTTGGGAGAAATGGAGCCAGAATAAATGGAGAGAGAGATCGAGGTGGTCTTGTCGGGGAGGTTCCGTTCCTATCGATGCGTCGGGGCGACATGGTAAAGAGGTGCTCTCCTTCATGTTTTCCCATAATTTTCTGAAAACCGTTGTCAACTTTCGTATCTATATCAAATAAGTCATCGTATGTTTGTTATGGAAGTCCAGTGATGTGGCTTGTTTTTACACGGAAATGGGCCTGGGTGATCCGCTTACAAACTGGGTTCCAGCTTTCCAAGCTCGACTTGAGTGTTCTTAATATAATTCACACCACTCTCACCAACCGCTTCTTTTCCACTAAATATAACAGTATTGCCCTTTGCCATGACCATTTTACCTTATTTCTTTAATTTCCAAAACACCAATTTTCTACTATCTAAGCACGGGATTGGCCTGATGTAGAAGATTTAAGCAGTATGTCTACTGCATTTCTACTTTTTGTTTAAATTACTTTCCCGTCTATTTCTTCAAGGAATTAAAATATCATTTTCGAGCTTTCAAGTTTGCTGCTGACATATACCTCGTTTATATGGTAGCTTTAATATTTGACTTAAAAGAAAATGTCGAACTCGACCTGTTTTGATATGTCAATGAGAAAGTTCAAAACTGACATTTAGTCATTAAATTTCAAATAATATTAATATTTCAAGCCAAGTAAGCAAAATAAATTAGAAATTTAATAATTGGCCACAAAAACAAGAATTTTTATCTACATTTACTTCGTTCAAAACAAAAATATTAACTTTCACAAACAGCAAGCACAACACTCCCATCGAATACACACACATTTTGGCATTCTAAAACTCGTTCGAATTTGCAGAATTGTGAACTGTAATCTAATGTTGTACTAAGTTGAAGTACGTTTTTTCTTTTACTATCAGCTTGTGTTTTAAAGACCACCTAGATATTTTTAGTTACTCAAAATATCAGTGAATGTGATAAATAAAGAAGAAAATCAAATTACAATTTTGTACCAGATATTATAATTCACTTGTGCCAGATAATGTAATGTTGCAATGTTGCACTTTATTTTACATAATTGCATTCTATTCTAGATAATGTAAAATACAGGAAGTATTTTTAGAAGTGTGTGAAAATAGCAATATTTTGGTATACTTTAGTAATAAGAATTAAAATTTTTAAATAAAGACAGTTTTAATCTGGACAGATGTGTGTTTTTAATTGTTCCATAACGTAATTCAATTTTGATTTAAGCTTAACAGAAATTGAAGGGTTAAGAACGTAAACATATAAATTTTTCTTTAACATTCCATATTGAAAAAATGTTAATGCCTTTGTATCTAACAAGTCCCAATGCTAAGAGAGAAACTTGAAAGCACGACCTTATTTTATATGGGTTTTTTTAAATCGTAGTGGCTATTTGTTGAGAAGTATTAAAATAAATTCACACTTATAAAGCAGGTAAAATTCTAAAAATATATTTAAAAAATCATTTTCATTCATAATTATTTCAAAATTCTTAAAATACATACAAAAAAAGCAGAAAAACAACAAGCACAACCTTCGCCTACAACATTTTATATAGTACTGAAAGCACTTCATTATTTTTAAGTGACTAGTTTTTTTTTTGTCATGGGGTAAGTTAACCCAAAATATGGGAAGTAACGGTAGTGTCAAGTTGAAAATTAAATCTTGAATTATTAAATCGCACATAGTTTGTGGAATGTTTTTTATTTTAAGTATTAGTACGAGTACAGTAAAAATGTAGTTTATTTCACGATAGTGTGTCGATTTGTTGCATAAACTGACATTTTTTTGGTAATTAAAAAAAAAGTTTTAGTTTAGTTAAATTTTTAGCAGGACTTATTAAAAAAATTATTTCCAATTTATTTTCGCATGTTTTTAAATACATTTAACATATTTTATTGGCAAAACTATGAGAGATGGAGAAAAATGTTATATGCGTTAATTTTTAGATCTCATCATGGTGCATCGAAAAAAAACAAAAAAAAGAATACAAAAAAAAATTTACAAAGAATACAAAAAAACGAGTATACTTACAGTCCCCCGCCCCCTCCCTCTCATACAATTTTAGGCTGAAAATTTATCAAAGAATCATTCCTGAAATTATTTGCTTACTTATGCGAAACACACTGCATGAGTATTTTTTTGAATTAACCAATTCCCTATATATTGTAAAACTATATATATATAAGTATGCATATATAATTTTGCAATTTAAAATAGACCTTGTTCAGGTTTTTTTTTAGAAGAATGAGTTAATAATTTTTCGTAGTAATTGCATTTACTTATAATATGCTCTATAATATTATTATATGTACATATTTACATAAATTTTACTGTCATAAATTCTATATATTTTTTAATAAAATAGAAAAATTTCCAAAAAGCATTTAATGCTAATGAAGCTACATATATTGAATTTACGCACAAATTATCATCAATAATATGTATACAGCGTGTCTTGCATAAGGTGGCAAATAATTTGAGGGATGATTCTTTGATCAATTTCCAGCAAAAAATTATATGTTAGAGGGGAGTGCGGATATATTCGTTATTAAGCTATAGCCTATTGAAAAGAGGTACCAGATTTTTTCTTCATGTAAATAAATTCTTATAACTTCGGAATCATGCGATATAGAGCAACCACCAGGAGAAAATTTATTTCTGTATTTTTACCCCCATGATTTACTGTGACTTCAATAATGCTGTAAAAAAGATTTAAGTACGGTATTATACGGTCGTAGTACCGTCTCAGAGCTTTCAATATCTTTACGCTGTAAAAAAAACTACTAAAGCTTTTCGTACATTTTGGAATACAATTTTTACAATATTATTACATACTTTGACGTTTGTTTGAAAAGTTTAATTTAAAGTTCTGTGCAAAAGTTAATTTTTAACAAACATTAAAAACATTGCATTTTTATGCTGCATTTTAGGAAAAAAACTTAATAACTAGCACTTTATTGCTGAAAACAAATGCTAATTTATTTAATTGGTTATTTATGGCAACATTTATATGACAAGGTATAAGAAAAGTGTGCTCAATTTTTTCGATACCCGATTTACTTTAATTTTACATCTCCACTACGTATAAAACGCATTTAGGAAAAGTGTACAATGTCAAGTGCTTTTACTAAACTTTTTGAAATTTGACACTTTGTAAAATTTACGTCTTAAGCGCATTATTGAAGTCACGGTTAATAATTTTGTGTTTAAAATTTATTTCTTTATGCCAAACCACAGTTTTGAATATTATTCAATTCATATAAAAATCTTAAAAAAATTAGTAACGAAGTTTTAATATAAATATATATGTTTATTTATGTACTTAAATATTTTGCGAATTTTTCCAAACTATTAAAATAATATTTTTTTGGAAATTTTCTTTAAATTTCTATAATAATATTTATCTGTTATATGTTAAAAAAAAAAAAAAATTAAACAAAATAAAAAAAAAATTTAAAATAATCCAAAAAAAAAAATACAACAATATCCAGGCAAGCATCGATGACTTTCTGGATATCAGACTACCACGCTATCCACCAGACTACGCAGTACCTTGAATTCCCCTTCATAATACTATATTTTATTTATATTTCGTATAACTCTTCAGAAACCATCCTATTTTACATTATAAGTATATGTACGGCTACTTCTCAGGTGTCAAAAAGTACGAGTACTTCTAGATGGACTAGATGCATGGGACAATAGGCATTAGATAGGCGTTTTGCTTATAGGGTCACAGAAAATAGCTCTATTTTAAGATTTTCTGAAAAAATTTTTGCATAACAAAAGCACGTTTTTCTTTTATACCTTTTATAATTAGAAACACAAACCAAGAAATAAATAATATTTGAAAATATAATGATCTCACATATTTTTGGTTCAAAAAAATTAGTTTTAGTTTAAAAATTTTTGTATAAGAAAAGTACGTTTTTCTTTTATGCTTTATATTATTAGAAACACAAACTAAGAGAAATAAATAACAATTTAAAAATATAATGATCTCACATATTTTTGGTTCGAAAATGAACATCTGAATATTAAGGTTTCATTTGTTATTTTTTGAATTATAACGTTTCGTCAGCAAGTTTTAAAAAAATTTGCATACACAGTTTATGTACATATGTACTTAAAATTTCATTTTTATTGTTCGAGTGAAAACTCGAAAATGCTAATATCTAATACGTTCATACGTACATACATATATTTGAATAAAATTATTTTGTTTTTGCCTAAACCTTTTCTTTATTTGAAAAATTTATTTCTATATGTTCACCTACAGTTTTGTTAGGAAACATTCTTGTTTTACAGGCGATTAATTGTTCTTTACCTTTGGATTTACAAAAAATTTGATCTGAGCCATAGTTTTCAAAATAAAGCTCGTCAAAGTCAGAATTTTTGCTTTTTTTTTAATTTTTAAAAAACTCGGAAATTTTTCGAAAACCTTTGTTATTATTTTAGTTAATCCGTATATCTCTCATAGTTTTTCCAGTAAAACGTGCTAAATTTATTTAAAAAACATGCGAACAGTTCATATTTCATACATTTCATATAAATTATAAATTAAATATAAATTAAATATATTTTACATTATAAATTAAATATATTTTATATACGAAACTAAAAAATATTTGTGAATGTTATGTTTGTATGAAAAATGTGTGAGAAATTTTTGACTATTTTTTGAAGAAATTACGGTTTTTGGAAGAAAACATCATTCTTCATTTTTTTTGCCATATTTTCGCCAATTTCGCTGTGCTAGGTATTCAAGTTATTTACAATTTAAAAAAAAATATTTTCTTTATTCTAATCGTCGTATGCTATCTCCTTGTATATCTCCTTGTATTCTATATAAGGATGTATATCTCCTTAATAGTTTTCCATATTTTGTGCATCATTTTTGTGATTTTCAATATTTTTTGTCATATGTTTGATTCTTTTTTCGTTTCAATGGTGTTAAGTCTATTTAACCAATATTTTTATTTTGTTTTAATATATTCGTTATCAAAACTTTTTGTAAATTTGTTATGCCAAAATTTTTTATTTTTATTAATGTCACAATTCCATCATCAATCCACTGCTTTGAAAATCTGTTATCAGTTCTTTCTTTTATTGTGATTGTCGAATCTTGCACAGCACTGTATATGGTTGTACCATAATAGGCAAATTGTTTTTTTCTTCCATATTCATTACATTAATTATATCAAATATTCCAACTAGTAGATTCTTTCTTAGTTTTTATAGCCTACACTTCGTGAAGGGTATATTAACTTTGGTATGGAGTTTGTAACTACTTAAAGGAGTCGTCTCCAGTATGGACATATATATGTATTGCGGCAAATTCTGCGTCGATTTAGACATGTACGTCCGTCAGTCCGTCCGTCCGATCGCACGATAACTCTAAAACTAATAATGCAATCGACACCAAACTTTCACAAGCTTTTTTTTTGTGCCAAGGACGAACTCTATTGTAATTAGACTAATTCGGACAACGGGTTCGGGTAGCTGCCATACAACTCAATGAGTTTATTTTAAATATTTCAAAAACTGATAAAGGTATCAACATAAAATTTTGTATCCAATTATACTCTATACATTCTCTAAAAACTTTAATGGGATAGCTGTACCGGTTCGAATGGCTGCCATACAATTCCAAAAGCAAATTTTTTATATTCGGAAAAATAATAAAATCAGATTCATAAAACTTGGCAGTCATGTGTCCAATTATAGGTTAGATATATTTCTAAAGTTTTGGTGGGATTGCTCGACAGGTTCGAGTAGCTTCCATACAAGTCTAAAAGTTTATTTTAAATATTTGGAAAAATAATAAAGTCAGATTCATGAAACTTGGCAGTTGTGTGTCGAGTTATAGGTCAAATACATTTCTGAAGTTTTGGCTGAATTGCTTAACAGGTTCGAGTAGCTCCCATACAAGTCTAAAAGTTTATTTTAAATATTTGGAAAAATATTAAAGTCAGATTCATGAAACTTTACAGTCGCGTGTCCAATTATAGGTCAGACATTTCTGAAGTTTCTATAGAATGGTTTTACAGGTTCGAATAATTGCTATACAACAACGAAAAGTGCAGGGTATAATTCAATCGGTTTATACCGACTGAAACGTTTTTACTTGTTTATATCTTATGATTTTGTATTCCGAAATTAGAACCTTGTCCTTCACACTATTAATATTTCCAGTGACGGTACTCCATTCAATAAATAATAGCAGGTGGTCGGATATATTATAATTTCAAGCGGTTATACTTATCTTTTGTTCAAAATTGTTGGTCATTAAATAATCTAAGCAAATATTCGATATCATCTTCGTCGATTTATCATTTCGTATATAAAATTCATTTGGTTAAATTCTATTTTTATTTTTATTTATTTATTTATTTCTCTGAAGAGCAAAGGCCCATACATACATATATAAATAAATACATATATAAATTAAATTTAAAAATTAAGAACAAATAGTAAAGAAAACTGCAAGTTATACAAAAAGTAAATACAAAAAACAAAAATTTTATAAAAGGTATTATTTTCAAATAATAAGAAAAAGAAGAAAAAACATTCTAGTTATTAGAAAATTAACAGATTGCAAAATTTAGATTTAATTATCACTAAGATGGAGGACAAATTTTAATTTATATATTCATTTGGAACCATTTTCAGTAGTTAGTTGCATTATTAACCAAGATGAGTTATTCGTTATACGATTTTAGATGAAATTTAAATGATTTTTTTTTATATCGATTTCATCCCTTTAGGAATTTTGTTGTATTCTGGTACAGTAGCATTACATATTTTTCTGGATCTACCCATGTTTGTTCTTGTGTAAAAGTTCCTTGTATAAAGTTAGTGTTTGTTAAGATGGGTTTTTGTAATATATTGTGTATATATTAAATTTGCAGCAGTTTTAATTGACGTTTGACATGAATCAGATTAAACTTCTTATATAGTTGATCAAATAATGTTCTTAATGGTAATTAATATAAATTTTTAATAGCTTTGTTTTGCAATATTCTTATTTTGTCTGCGTTTTTTGGACCAGTCTGCGTTTTTTGGATCCCACATAATGATTCCGTATGTTATAATACTATGAAACATACTAAAGCAGAAGGTTCTTCTGAAAACGCAGTATGCGTACGCATTTCTAACTTAAAACTAAAAAAACTTTTTCGCATTGATTGACAACTGCAAAAAATTGTCATTTGTTTTGTCGTAGTAAAAAAGTTCTTGCAAATCTTTATCTAAGTCATATTTGAAAATGCAGTTCTACCAATAGTACAAAATTGAAGTTGTTATTTTTTAGACATAAATTATTAGAATTTATTTATTTACAGTAAGTAGAAAAAACTTAGGCTAATAAATCTTCTATATCATCATCGTCCATCTTGCTTAATATTCAATTTAAGTTAGCGCAGTTAGAAAATTAAAAATGCGATGTTGCGTGAAGTTTCTGAAATATCTTAATTGCAGTTGTAGTTTTCAAAATGGCTGCTACTGCAGTTCTGAATTTTTAAAAACACTGCTTTGTAGTTGAAGCAGTTCTTATTAAACAAATGTGCTGCAATTTAGTACTAAGTTAGAACTGCGTTTTCAGAAGAACCTAGATTTGTATTTTGTCAGGTATGATTAAAGATACTTTTTTAAAAATAAAAGCAATTTTCCTGCGTTTTTTACTGAGTTCGTCTACGTGATAGTTCCAGTTTAATTCAACATCGATTATGAAACCGAGATATTAATAGGTTTTAACTCTTTTAATGTCGTTATTGTTATATATTATATTAAGCCTTTCTTTGTCATTTGTGTTAAATATCTTGTATTTTGTTTTAGCGATATTTATTGCCAATTTGTAACGATTGGTAAGTTTAGGAATTTTTTTATTATCACAGTTAATTTTACTTTCCATATCGTAAAAATTGTCATCAGTGTATTCCACAGCTAAATCATCTGCATACATGTATATTTTACTATTGAAGGCAGAGTCGCGAATTCATTTATGTTACACAGAAATAGTGTTGGCCCCAGGGAACTTCCCTGAACAACACCATAGTCTATAGCTTTCGAGATAGCTTACAAACCATTTAAATTCTGTTTGTAATTCCAGTTACTCTTAGACTGTGCAATACTTTCAATAGAATATTTTGATCTACTGAGTCAAAAGCCTTTGCCAGATCGAGAAACGCTATAGGTTTCGGCTCTAAAAGGAAATTAAGCACAACTACGTAAAAGTTGCTCGATTTCTTTTTAGAATATTGCCGCATTTCCTTTTACTTATTATAGCATGCTTCTCTAAGCAATTATATAGCTGAGTATTGAAGTTTCAATTATTTTTGAGATTGAAGTTTCGATCTACCATCCTTATATATGGAAACGACCTTAGTAATTTTAAGACAGTCTGGAAATGTACCAGTTTGAAAAGAAGTGTTTATAAGCGATGTTAGGAATCATTTTTGCATTTTTTACATTTATTTTCATAATAATTTCGTTGTTTTTGTTCTTTTTAAATAAGTTAACCTATTAAGCCAATATTTATATTTTATCAGAATCTCAATATTACTTGCACTGTTAGTATGCTTAAAATATCAATAATTTTTTTATTTAATGTCTGAGATCATTTCTTTGTTGATTCAAAGTTTCAAAAAATTTTTCTTATTACTGACTTTAATTGTAGACGTAGATTAGATTGTAGATTCCAAGGGAACCGAGTGGGACAGGAGTAACCCCCCAAGCCATCACAGACATTTTTGACTTATTGTAGCCCCCCCACTCTCCCGTCTATAATATCCCCGTCCCAATCTAAGGGAGTTGGAACACTGTGCAATACCAAGGGTTGCATATACACGCGCGTCCGGGTGGATACGCACACCCAACTCCGTTTTGGACCCGTCCGCATACCACACGCTCGAACCCGACCTTAGTACCGGACCACCCCGATCCCACGTCCATCGATCGGGAAACAGAACCCTGTACCTGTGGTCGAAGTTTGTACCGCGGCAGACAGGTATCCGACATGGTTATTCTTAGAATCGGATCGCTCTCAATGAAGTCTCTGTGAGTTTTGTGGGCCAACTTTAGCCCTGCCCCGTCCTCGGCAGAGAGAAGTCGGAAAGTCACTAGCCGAGCTTCCTTCAATATATGGAGGTGCAGTGGCGGCAATCCGATCATCATCTCCAATGCAGCGGTGGGAGCCGTCCGCATCACCACGGTCACTCCCGGGCTGGCCAGCCTCTGTAGCTTTTCCTGCTTGGTCCACACACCCGCCTGCTGAGCCTTACGGCACCATACAATCGACGCATAGGTGACGATGGGTCTAGCAAGGGCCGTATATAGCCACAGTGCTATCAGAGACGTAGATTCATTTTTTGCATTTGAAATTGAGATTTTTATGAAATCGTATTTTTGATTTGCAACCAATTCATATTCTGAATCAAAAATTTGGTTTCGACACAAATTTCTTCTGAGTGTATTGTAATTGTATTATAAATTCTGAGTGGGTCATGGCAAAGACCATATAAGTAAAAGTCAACCAGTCTAATATAAAATTTTTTTATATGAAAAATTTTATAACTTTCAGGTTTTTACCAGACGCATATATTGAACTTTGTTGAAATCTGCACTAAATTCCAATTCTATTATTCAAATTCCATCTGTTATACATCAAAATATAAGAACAAAAACAGAAAAAAAGAAAAATCAAAATATAAAATTGAAATCATATCAAATATAAATCAAACATATGATTGCGTAATGTAATATACAAATTATTTATATACAAATAGTATATTAGGTGAAGTAATATACAATTTTTTTTTTCTTACGATCAGCTGAGTCTCCACTCTATTAGATTTTTACCTAACACTATTTTGATAGCTTTTCCGTAAATTCTTAAATTCTTGCAACTGGCATTTTTAAATTATTATTATTTATAACAAAAACAAAATGTTGTTTGCAGACGTCGTTGGTAAGTAAATATTTTAAGTTGAAGTTTCAATTGTGCAATAAATTTACCTAAAGGCTTACTGACTTTCTCAAATTTTAAAAGGAAAATTTAAAGCTTAAAACTTTTTTGAAGGAAATTCTTGAAATTTTGAGCAATAATCAAAGAAATAAACTTTGCTGTTACCAGAACAGAGTTTTCGTACCCTTAGCTATATAATAGTATACATTGTTATTTTGGTAACATTTTCATAACAAGGTAACTTTTCAAAACGTAAATGGTAATTTTTAGCACGTTTCCAAAAAATTAAAAAAAAAAAAAATGCTTATTAGTTTCACTCTGTCCGTTCGTTCGTTTGTTTACAAAACTTCTACACCGTTGAAAATACAAACCTTAAATTTTATATTTGTTAGATCTTTACTAGAAACTAAATTTCGTAGAACATGTCGCTATCATTTAACTTAATGGAAATTCCTTCATGCAACTGCAGAACAGATGGATGACGTAATCCAAGGAACGAGTTAAAGGCAGAAAAATTAATTAAAAATTTTTCTCCTTGACCTGGACTCGAACCAGTGACCTACCGCTTTCTAGGCGGACGCTCTACCAACTGAGCTACAGAGGCATGAAGAAATTGCCGACGAAATGTTCTCTACATTGCTTATACTGTAATTCACATGATTACTAAGTATTTGTTTTGTTTACATTAATTGCTACATACAATCTACTATTGAAACACACAATAACAAGAACATATATATTTATAGGATTGTGCCTACTCCACTAATTATATTATGAATTTTACTAATACATCATAGTTGCGAAATTAATAAGAATGTGCTTATTACACTAATAATTTAACTTAGTGGAAATTTCTTCATGCAACTGCAGAACAGATGGATGACGTAATCCAAGGAACGAGTTAAAGGCAGAAAAATTAATTAAAAATTTTTCTCCTCGACCTGGACTCGAACCAGTGACCTACCGCTTTCTAGGCGGACGCTCTACCAACTGAGCTACAGAGGCATGAAGAAATTGCCGACGAAATGATCTCTACATTGCTTATACTGTAATTCACATGATTACTAAGTATTTGTTTTGTTTACATTGATTGCTACATACAATCTACTATTGGAACACACAATAACAAGATTTATATTAAAGATTTTTTTTCAAATTTTTTTTCACTTGTTGAAGGGAAAAGTGCTACAATGCAAACCATTGTATTGGAACCAACTTTCAGACGCGGTCCTACTGTATTCGTCGCCCTAAGCATTTCCTAAAAAGTACGCCCCTCCTTCAACCGTTTCACCTATTTTATTACTGTGAACAAAATTTAATAGGCATTGCACATTTTGCATCATAAAGCACTTTCTTATGAACCTTATTATGCTGAATTATAGAATTAAAGTCTGGAACTAAACTTTCAATTTTTTGTTTTATAAATTCAAAAACAAGGTAATTTATTTAACTGTGTGTTTTTTTATGAAGTTATGATCAGATTTATATCAATCATTTAAACTTGATTTTTTGATTTTAACAACCAAAAATTTACTTTTTGACGTAAGTGAAACTTATTGTAAAAGGTCCTATGAAAATTATATCAAATGAACTTTTTCAAAGCTTATTTGAATATGAAAAAAAGTAAAAATTTATTTTTATTTTTATTCATAATTTTAAATTTACGAATAAAATTTGGCTTTTTATTTCACAAAACGCCTGAGAAATGAAGCAGCGTATAAAAAAAGCTTCGACTTGCATTGAATAATTTAAGGAAAATCAAAGTTTCGTTCTAAAATTTGTGACTTAAAAAATAAGCTTTTTATTAAACAACATTCTTTCAATTCAATATAAGTAGTAGACATTAACAATTAATATTTGATTCTGTGATTGATAACAGTTTTTTCAAAAACGAAAGCAAAACATAGTACTAGTAGAAATTCATAGCGATCATGTAATTTTGAAATTCATTCAAAATTTTTTGTTGTTAAACAAAAAGAAAATATTGGTATACACAATCTCAATATCAAGCTATGCATTCCATTATTTAAGAATATTGCTCTCATTCTCTTTTTCTAATTTTTTTCCATTCTCATTCTTAATTTTTGTTTTTTTTTGTTCTTGTTGTTTACTAATGCAATAGTATACAGAAAAAGTAATACATTATAATAATGGTGTTTGTTTGTTTGGTGAGTGGGCGACAACTAAGCATAAATAAAATTTTGCATATATGAAACAATTTAAATATAATGTGTACGAACGAGTGTAACCAGGGAGATCACTATGCATAATAAAAATTTTGCTTTGTGATATAATTATATGTGTACGAGCGAGTGTTGATAGGGAGCAATCTCAGCAAAATAAAAATCTTGCTTTATGAGATAATTATAAGTGTACGCATGAGTGTTGATCTTATTCATATTAAACAATATAAATTATGTGTGCATGTGTATTTTTGAATATTTTTATTTTTTGCGTATCTTGCTTTTATGTATATTATATGAGACGATTTCACTTATGTATAAGCAGAATTGAATGTGTACAGCTGTATATTTTCTGTTTATAGGCATAATATACGAATTTATTCTAGTATGTATGTAAAAGGAAAAATTAATAATTGCAATTCTGATGAATCATACATTGAAAAAAATATTTTGTGTATTCGTATAATAAATAAACATTAAAGAGTAGTGTAGAGTATGAAAATGTGTGAATAATTTTCATTCTATGAACATTTCATTGTACGGTGCGAAAGGAAAATATATGAAGATCAATACTTAGTGTTTTGCGTAACTGACCGTTTTTTTCATGCACATTTTTTATATTACATTTTATCAAGTTGATTTCGCTGTAAATTGAATTAAATTTGTGTTAAATTTTTTTTTTTTAAATTTATGGTTTTTTAAAGTTTTTAATGGCGCCCCTGCTTTTCTGTCGCCCACTGCAAATGCATACTTTGCATATATGAACCGTCCGTCCCTGCCAAATTTATTTCCCTTCGTGCGGGTGCGTTTTTTATATAATGTTAGATGTATAATAAATTCATGTACATATTTATATTGTGTATTTACATATATAACATATATCAATCAACTATTCATATATATACATATAGATATAAAAAAGCACAGAGAGATAACTACCCTTATATCAAGTTCATAACATATCAATAAATATATTACCTATGTACATTATATTACCCATTTCAACATTTGTTAGATAAAAATTTAATACTTAAGTAAATCAAAATAAGCAAATAAGTCTAAGAAAGGCAAATTTGATATTTGATTTTCGATTTATTATTTTAATTATTAGTAGAAAAGTATAAAAATGGTCATACAGAAAAAACATAGTAAAGAAATTATCAAAAATATAACCATATAGAAAAAAAAATAATCTTATAGATTTATTTTCAACCCTATGATTTAATTTTTCTTTCAAGAATGTCATGACAATTTTTTTTTTGTTGGACATGCTTAATGCTATACCTTCTTTTTCTCTTTGAAAAGAAAAAACGTTATTTCACAATTATATTTCATAATTTTATTGTGAATACATAATTCATAACAAAAACAGAAACTTTACAATATGTTTTATATTTTCTCTAAAATTTTTAAATTATTTAATTTTTAGAAAGAATAATATATTTTTCTAAATTAATCTTTCGTTTAAAAATCAAAGCTTGAAATTCTCTAACAAAGTTTTCTTAAAATTCTTCAAAAACCTTACATAGAGAAATTCTAATACTTTCCGTTGGTAAATTACTTTTTATATATGCATTACCATTATGTAGCACTGAAATGACATTATAAACCAAGCGATTGAAGAATTTTTTTCATATTCTTAAAAAAGTAGATTTTTCAGCAAAGTTGAAATCAGAATATTGAAGATTAAGAAAAAGAATCAACACTTGTTCAAAATTTACAAACACATTGTTGATTATTTCTATGTATTAACTAGTAGTGTGTGCTTGCATTGTATTATGCCTGCAGTTTTGAAATTTTGTTCCATTCTGTGGCTGAGATATTTTAAGTTTACATTATTTTTTCAAAAACACATCCGTAACATACACATAGATATGTTTTTTCCTAATAAATAATAAGATAAAACTTAAAATAGGAAAAGTTCTAAAAATAATTTCCAAAAAATACATAATTAACCAAATTATTAGTTCCTTTGAGATCTCATACCTTTTGAGTAATTTATTTTAGAACCCCGCTTTGATTATGTCGCATAAAATCGTAAAATACCTTTTATAATAAGCACTTTAAGCGATAAATAACTGTATACGCATAAAATAATTCGCTACTAAAATGCAGGTACGTATGTATTTGGAGTTTATAACACATGCGAATAAAACGCGGGACTGTATAGGGTAATGCGTATGGCATACGATTTCCATGCAAAAAATCCCAAGTTCCAACCCTGAAAAATGCAACTTGCCAGATGAACTTTTTTTTATTGATAATTTTATTTTTTCAGCGCGTTTCCGTTCTAAATATTTTTTTGAAAATACCCTATTTGTAACAAGTTTGATGCAATACAATAACATTTTCTTATAAAATTTTGCCTTAAAAATATATAACTAAATATTACATTATTAAAATGCGAAAAGAATATATAACTAAATGCGTACGTACATACTTATTATAAAACGATGTAGATTTTATTAAAACATTACAATTTTCTTAAGAAAGTGATCACTTTTTGTTATAACACACACTTCCAAATATGAATTCACGTACAATATTTATACCACCAAAAGTAAATAAAAAATTACCCCTACATGATGCAGTACCATTTTGTAAAAAACAGTTACACAGCATCTTAGGAGAGGGTGAAGGGAGAGGGCGGGTGGAATTCTTGCTTTTTCTGGGACCCTAGAAGGCAAAACCCTATCTAATGCCATCATTAATTGTATTCAAATGTATGTGTGTACATATGAATGTAATTTTTCAAATAAAGAAAAGGTTTAGGCAAAAACAAAATAATAATTTTATTCAAATATATGTATGTGCACATGAATGTATTAAAATTTAGCATTATACAGTTTTTGGCTAACAAATGAAGCATTAATGTTCAGATGCCACAAAACATCTGATGTCTGATAAAAGCTGACATTTATTTACGTTAAGATTAATTCGATTTTCCGAACCAAAAATATGTGAGACCATTATATTTTCAAATATTATTTATTTCTCGGTTTGTGTTTCTAATAATAACGTAAAACGTATCATTTATTTCTTGGTTTGTGTTTCTAATTATAAAAAGTATAAAAGAAAAAGGTGCTTTTGTTATACAAAAATTTTTTCAGAAAATCTTAAAATAGAGCTATTTCAGGATTAAAAAGTTCTAATGTCAAATTTTTCTCGGACCCTAGAGGCAAAACCCTATCTAATGCCTTCTGTCCCATGTCTCTTGCGCTTCTAGAAGTACCCGTACTTTTTGCCACGTGAGAAGTAACTATGTATATATAGTGTAAAATAGGATGGTTTTTGATGTGTTATACGAAATATGAATAAAATATAGAATTATAAAGGAAAATTCGAGGTACTGCGTAGCCTGGTGGGTTGCATGGTAGTTTCATAACCACAAGGTTATGAGATCGATGCTTGTCTGGGTATTGTCGTATTTATGTTTTTTTGGATTATTTTAATTTTTTTTTATTTTGTTTAAACTTTTTGTTTTATTTTTTTTAATATATAACAGATAAATGTTATTATAAAGTTTAAAGAAAATTTCCAAAAAAATATTGTTATAAATATTTTATTATGGAAAAATTCACAAAAGTTTTAAGTACATAAATATGTATGTATGTATATTTTTTTTAAGCTTCCTGGGTTATTTTTTTTAAACTTTCTATATGAATTGAATAATATTCAAAATTGTGGTTTGCTATGTAGAAATAAATTTTAAACGCATAATTATTAAATCATGGGGATAAACATGCAAAAATTAATTTTGCACATAAAGAAAAAGTTTAGTCAAAAACAAAATAATAATTTTATTCACATATACATATGTATGTATATATGAATGATTTAGAATTGAAGATTTTAAAATTTTTCGTTCCAACATCGTAGTAATTTTTTTTGAGCTTTCTATATGAATTGAATAATATTCAAAACTGTGGTTTGCTATAAAGAAATAAATTTTAAACGCATAATTATTAAATCATGGGGGTAAGCATGCAAAAATTATTTTTTCAAATAAAGAAAAGGTTTAGTCAAAAACAAAATAATAATTTGATTCACTATACATATGTATGTATGTATATATGAATGTTTTAGAATTGAAGATTTTAAAATTTTTCATTCCAACACATGAACGTACCCGTATTTTTTGGTACCTGAGAAGTACCTATATATATATAATTTCTTTTTATTCTAATCATATATAGATAAATAACATAACATAAAATACGTCACACAAAAATCAGATTCTTAGGAAAAAATATTTTTGAAAATTTCATTAATTTTTTATTTCTCTTTTTTTATATTTTATTTTATCTTCCTTTCTATTCTTCCTCTTTAAGAATAAATAGTATAACAATAATTGGTTAAATAAGTAACCATATGTTTTTATTACATTTTTGTACATGTAGACATTAAAATCAGGTGATTTTAACTTTAACGTACTTGATGTGTTATTATTGTGTTTTCTTTGTTTTTATTAATTAATTTTTGTTCTAATTTAACAAATTAGAAAATCACTAAATTAAGAAATAAAATCAATATTATTTCAAATTGAGAAATAAAATTAAAAAAAAGTTATTTATTTTGTCTTTTTTCTTAATATCACCTATATAATGTAGCATATATATTTATCAGGCCAACAAGCTCAGGGAGCAAATACAAAATAAATTCCAAATTTATATGGAGTTTAAATGGAAGGTGTGTCGGAATTTATTTGTGTGAAGGAAATTGATCAATACTTTTGGCTCTACTGATTCTACATATTTGTTTAAATTTAAAATTTAAATTTCAATCTGAAATTTATATTCTTCATCTGAAAAATGTATTTGAAAAATCAAAATTGCAATTATTGGAGCAGACAACCTTGTCTTCCAATTGGAAATGTACTGAATTACAGTGTAAAATTTTTGAATAAAAAATAGATTTTAAAAATAAATTGAAGAAAAAAGCAAAAAAATAATAATAATCTAGGTGGCTTTAAAACTATACTAAATAAAATGAGATCATAAAAGATACTCAAAAATTTCATAAAAAAAAATAAAAAAATATTTCAATCGGCATACTGCGAAAACATAAAACATTAAGAATTTATTGCTTTTGTATAAATTTCATATGGCATATGGCAATATAAAATTTAAAATTGTCATATTTAATTGAATGTGTTTTAATGAGAATAAGAGTTGTATTGAGGAGGAACTCCGTATGCTATTCTCTAGGCCATTAATTTTTATAGTTATGAGGGAAACTCAGTTATTAAATTGAACATTTGCATAACACAAGAGAAACACAACTTTGAACGAATTTTGTACACTTTTCTAAGATTTAAATAAGAGTTGCAATATTGTATTTTTCTCAATAACTCCTAAACCATGCATGATGATTCATACACCGAATTGAAGCTCAGTTGTAAAAGTTGCCACATGTGCTAAAATTGGAGAAAGCTCCAATCTTACGTCCCTAGTAAATTAACGTTTTTTTAAAATGAAAAGTTAAAAATTCAAATTCTCCGAACTTTAAAGTCATGTGATTCCGAAATCTGAACGGATTATAACTAAATTAGATATTCATAAGAAAACCCTTACTCTGAGGTTTCCAAATTATATTTGTTAATGCGCCTGCCTTCCACAGTCGTGGAGTTATACTTAAAATTTCAAAAAGTAAAAAAATCAGTTGAAATTGACTTCAATCGCCTGTAACTCTGAACGTGTTGAGCTGCCAACATAGTCTGAAGTGCATATGGCAGTATACTTTGTTACGAACACCCTGCATAGCTATCTTTTTCATTGTTTTTTAAATTTGTGAATATGTCTGACAAATTAATTTGCTTATTTTTTTTGCATTTAAAATTTTTTGTTTGCTAATGTAATTTCGAAGTTTTATAACATTTACAGTTATAGTATTTCTAGAATTTTTATAGTATTTGCTTTTTTTAATGAAAATGTCCTCGATATTGTCACTATTAAATTTTATACCTAATTTACCAAAAATTTTTTTCCTTACCTCGATATCAGTTTGAGCACTATCAATTACACCTCAAAATTCAATAGAATTTTTATGCTTTTTTTATTTAATTTTTTGAATTTCATTTTCATTTCGTCGAATTTTTTTGTTTAGAATTTCATTTTCAGCATTTACAGAACCAAAAAGCTTCGTCATTATCGATGAAGTACTTGTACGCGTCATTGTTGAGCCTTGTGCAAGATGAGTGAAATATTTCCATATTTCTATTTTATATGTTTTTAATAGTTTTCCTTTTCTTATTTTTAATTTTTTTGCTTAGAAGTTAAGAATATTTGAAAGTATCTTAATTATGAATAGACGAAATCAAATTTAAAAGAAACTAAGTAAAAAAGTAATAAATTATTTTAAAGGTATGTTATGATCTCTATAACGTTTGACGTTTTATACAGTTTTACTCGTTCATTTCTTTTGTTTGTAATATCTATGCTGAAATTTCCAACAATTATAACATAATAAAAACATTTTTAATTTTAACAATCTTTGTAAGGGTTGTTTATATATTGTCGTAATATCAAATTTTTTATGCTTTAGCATCGTCTCCACTAATATTATGCTGGTAAAATTATCACAGAATATGGTTTTAGTTTTATACGTCAAAGTTCTCCTTTGCTAGGTGATACATTATTCTTTTTGTTCATCTCTTGTTTCTCTAAATGCTAGATGTACATTGTATAAGGTGCTTGGTCAAGTAGGTACAAAACTTCATCAGTTTTTTGTTTTATGCTTCTGGTATTTATGTATAAGATTTTAAGATAAGGAATTTTGTTTTTCATAAGTTAGTTCATCGATAGTTTATAACGGCAGCTTATAATCTATTTCATTGTAGCTTATTAACATAATCAAAATCGTTGGTATCTAAAATTCTGGCAACCCTACGGTGGTCGTCCTTTCTAACGAACATTTTGGCACATTTAATCCATACAAGTTTTACTTTCTTCGCTCTCCACAAATCCCTCGCCTTTTTAAAAACTTATAATATTGGTCAGTTTTTCATTTATAAATAAAATATTGTGTTTCAAATCAGATTTTATCGCCTTGTCAGCTGAGTGTAATGTTAGTTTCTTTGTTTTTTTTTTTTGCTGCCATTATATCTTGTTTACATACTTTTACGTGCCGATACAAAATTTTTTATTTTAAATTATTTTATTTTTAAGTAATAAATTGCCATTAGCAATAAATGTTATTTGACGTATCGAATGATGTATTCAATAAAATTAATCAATAAAATTGCAAAAGTAGTATAACTATTAGGCAGCTAGTCATTATTTTAATAATTATTACTTTAATGATTATTTAAATTGCACTGATTTTTGTCTTTTTTTTTTTTAATAAATTTTTGCAAACTTTCTTTACTAAATTTTTGTACTACATTATATTCGTGGTTTTAAAATTTTTTTTGGTCAAACTTCAGGCTGCGTTTAATTTACTTTCGATAGCTTCCATACTGAAAATTTTTGTTTATACATTCAATAAAAATAGAAAAGTCCGAAAATTTTGTTTTAGTGTTGGTGTGTGTATGTGCGCGTGGTATGCATATACATATATATATGTTCTTTTTCCTTATTCCATATTCCATTACATCTGACAATCTTCATAAGGGGGAAATAAATTCGATTAGGTGATGGCTATCCGTTAACTGGAAATAATAATGATGGTTGTAGATTTTGTCGAAAGTTCCGCAGTTATCGGTTCTTATGACCGATTCAAGAAAAAACTCATGGAACGTTATACAAACGTAGCACCAGCGAGTAAACGTAGCAAACGGCACCAGCGAGCCATGAACTTTTTTTACAGACGATTTTTTTAAAAACCGTTTGACTGTGCGGATTACCAGAAATAGCGAACGTAACTCTGATTGCCACTTGAAAAATCGTTATAATACTTAATATCGCCGACAGAATTAAGATGCTAAGGATATTTCGAGCTTGTCTGACATTCTCAAATTTCCTGTTTCGCGAGGAACTTCGCCATTTAAGAATCAAATGCGATTATCCTTAGCAGAAGCCTAACTAGGCTAGACATCAAGTAAACAGGATTTTAAGGCCTTACGCAAGCACTTTTCGCGGTTTCCGTCTAATTCTCCCCGTCCTGCACCAGATCATTGAAACAATAGGTAATTTACGGTTTAAGCTGCTACGACGTTTGGATAAGGCGCGGCCAAAATGCGGGACTCGGCGAATTTCGACATATGATCCGACTGGGTATTTGCAGACCCTCTTTTTCTAAGCTTCACATGATTTCAAAAAAGAGTAGCACGGTTTGACGTCCATGTGGATTGCCCTTTTTCCCACACTAAAAATTTTACTGTAAATCTGCAGGACTAGACAATTTTTTCATAAATCGATTTGGTACGTGTATAGATTCCAGTGGCGGAAGGGGTGGTATATAAAACGTCTATTACTACACCTTTCGGCATGTTCGAGTTCATTCGTATGTCATTCGATTTTAGAAATGCCGCTCTGACCATCCACCGCTTCATGAATCAGGTTTACGAAGGTCACGGAGGCATAATTGTATATGTCTGTGACATAATTGTCGCAAGCAAATGTCGCGGTGAGCACCAAGCTCATTTGATTCGTCAAATTTTTTGGAGATTAGTTAAAGGTTATGTTAAAATAAATCCGCTCAGATGTCAATTTGGTGTGAAAACTTTAGATTTCTTAGGACATGAATACTCTAAAGGTGGTACTATTCCTTCTAAAAGTAAGATTCAAGCGATTGAAAATTTTCCGGCGCCAACTTCTGTTTTAGAAACGGCCAAACGTTCTCTCAAGTGGATGGAGGCCTGCAAACGAACCTTTATTCATTCCGAACAAAACTATTCGGCTTTCGATCATGAGCTATTAGCGATATACCTCGAAATTAAACACTTTTCGTATTCTCTCGTATTTTGTTGTAGGTAGCGAATTTTGAATTCTGACTATCTAAATTCTAGAAGAATTTAGAAGAAAATCAGTTTTGATAAAGTGCGTATGTAGCGCACGAAATATATTAGCAAAAAATAAAAGAAAAAGTATTTTATTCCGAATAAAAGGAAGTTTTCTTTCATACCAATAAAAAAAAATAAAAGTATTTTTAGCAACCTGTCGGTCTGTCGGTCTGTGTGTGCACGCGTGTATCTCAAGTTCGTCTGAACCGATTTTGATGAAATTTTATATGTAAGTTTATTTCGACCATGGCAACTTGTGGAATATATCACGCCTCGGGAGCTGCACTTTTTAGCGGGCCTGTTTTAAATTTTTGACCATTTTGAAGAAAATATTCGACCAATTTACTTGAAGTTTCATATATAAGCTCCGCTCGACCGTCCGCGAAACCTACTAACTTTTGGAAGAAATCGGGTGTCAGCAACCGAACGTTTACTACGGGTCAAATATACATTTTTGCGTATATAAAGAGAAATATTCAACCAATTTCATTGAAATTTAATATTTAAATTCTTCGTACTAAAGCAATTAGTAAGCAAAGGTCGATTTTACCTTTTTTTACCATATCTACAGAACGAATTGATAAAATTTCTTAAAATTTGATATTTGAGTTCTGGTTGTTCCCGAAACTAACTGACGAGCATTTCAGGGAATTCGGGTAGCACAAAGCGAAACTCTACTAAGAGCCAAATTTAGATTTTTCTAGGTATGTTCACTATAAGCTTACTAATGTCCTAACTTACTTAACTAGACGTTGCGGTCGTTTATGTGCTGATAACATCAGATTTTGTTTTTGTCTAACAACTAAAAATTTTGAATGAATTTCAAAATTCGATGATCGTTATGAATTTCTACCACTATGTTTTGCTTTCGTTGTTGAAAAAACTTTTATCAATTACAGAATTAAATATTAATTAGTAATATACTACTTATATTGAATTGAAAAAATGTTGTTTATTAAATCAAGCGAATGTTAAGAATTTTATGTTGAATTGATGTAGTGTAAGGCATCCAAAAAATAAGAGTAAAATGAAATGGCGCATAATTTGTTTCACACATTTATCTCCAAAATTAAAAAAGTTAAACAGAACGACATTCTGAAATTTCAAAACCACAAGCCAGTAAATGCATTTATTTTACCAAAATATAAAAAATATAATGAACTGTATAAAAGCTTATACCTTTGTACATGAAAAGCTTAGTTTTTAAGTCACATATTTTAGACCGAATCTTTGATTTTCCTTAAATTTTTGAATGCCAGTTGATACTTTTTTTATATACTGCTTCATTTCTCAGGCGATTTGTGAAATAAAAAGTCAAATTTTATTCGTAAATGTACAATCATTTAAGTATATAAGTAAATAAATTTTTACTTTTTTTTTATATTCAAAAGAAGCTTTGAAAAAGTTCATTTATTGATATTATTTTTTTTAGAACCGTTTATAGTTTAGTTTAATCTACGCCAAAAAGTGAATTTTTGGTTGTTAAAACCAAAAAATCAAGTTTAAATGATTGAAATAAATCTGATCATAACAACTTAAAATATGTTAATTAAAATACCTTGTTGTTGAATTTATGAAACAAAAAGCTGAAAAGAGTATATCGTCAGCTATAAGGGACTTAATAATCCTGTGCTGTAGCATCCGACTAACTCATCTGCCCGTCGTCGCAACAATCCCTCGTTTGTGCAACGATTCACAGATGACATGATATGGAGTATTGTCAAAAGCACCCTTAATATCAAGGAAGCAGGTAACTGCCACCTCCCGCACTTCCAGTGAGTTTTGAAAGACCCCCACTAGATTTTGCAGAGCGAGTGCAGGTGACCTTCCTAATTGATAGGCGTACTGAGACCCATGCTTTCAATAGAAAAGAAGTAAGGCTGATAGGACGGAAGGAGCTTGGGTGGTTGCTTGGTTACTTACATGCCCTTGGAACATATGTCACTTTAGCTACTCTCCATGCCTGGGGGATGTGACCCCACACATAGCTGGCCAGAAAAATTTCCAACAACGCCCTGGTGATATGTTGGGAACCCCTCTGCAAAAATGCAGCATATATCCCGCCAACACCAGGAGATTTGAAGGGCCTGAAAGAGAAAACAGCCCATCTAATCCTACCCATCATGAAGACCGAACCGGATCGTTGCCAGTCATCTCTCCTGGGCCAGGATGTCCCGGTTCAATGACTGCGTTTGAGTGATTCCGAAGAATTTTCTCTTCGCTTTCCTAATTTCACCATTGCATCACGGGCACTTTCTATTGTTGCGTCTTGGTCTAGCGCGGCAGCTCCCATGGTATCGCTACTCAGTTCGATATCCATAACCGTTCTGACGGAAGTAGGAACGGATCCAATCCCATCCATGAGGAGCGTTTCGAATTGACTCCAATCTATGGATTGAGGTACCGGATACATTTCTTCTGCCGGGCCCTCGGAGACCTTGATATCAAACCTAAGCTACCTATAGTTGGACATGGATATCTTATTTGAGACGCGCCATCCACCAATCCTACTGCCGATAAACTCAGTGCAAAGGGTGATGTCAAAAACCATTTATGAATGTCGGCTTATTGCCCTAATTCATAATCGCTAATTTAAGTTATATTAATATTAATCTTCTTAATAATATTAAAATCGAATTTTATTACGGGGAGTGAAATATAATGATAAAGAATTATAAACCTATGAATGCAAAATAGGTACTCCATACTATCGACAAGGTGGTCAGCAGGGACTCTGATGGTGGTACATACGGGAATTATGAGGGCTACATCAATCAGCAAAAATATTAGCGTTGATAAAATCCACAATTACACATCCTATAAACCTAGGATCAGCTAATATATCTGATCTTATTAAAACTTTAATGTAAAGCAGAACAAGCTGTGCCGGAGAATGTATTTGCGAAGACAATGCACTTTCGAAAAACTGCGTCGTAAGTTGAATTATCATTAAACGAGACTTTTTGAAAGCATATTCATCTTCTTAAAAGTAAAACCGAATCACTTCCTTTGAAGTTAGGAAGGGCTCTTTTTCCTATGTAACTCTCAAGTACGTACATAAGTTCGTACGGGTATAAAAGTACATAAAATACAAAAATATAAAAGTATGCTAAGAAATAATGGTCTGAGATATAGACTCAAGTGTATGTTATCAGCGTCGAATTTTGAGTCGATTTAGCTTTCTATGTCCGACCCACTGAACGATAACTTAAAAACTAATTGAACAAAGTCCAGCAAATTTTCACAAATTTGTTATATTAAATGGCCGAACCCTATTTAAATTGGTTATGATCGGAGTACTTATTCGGGTATCTTCTATACAACTTTTACTTTAAGTTTACAATCTAATAACTTTTGTATCTTCAATCTTAGAAAGTACAAAAGCTGTGGGATTGAAATTTCACACAAACGAATATACTAGTACTTGACGTGCTTGATAAAAGTCGTTGAAATTGCTTGGTTCCTTCTGGTAATTGCCATACAACTTTAAAAGTTATTTGTTTATATCTCGGAAACTATTAGAACTGTGGCATTACAATATCGCGGGAGCAAATATATTAGTAGAGTCAACGTGTTTGATAAAAGTCATTGAAATTGCTTGGCTCCTTCTGGTAGCTGCCATACAACTCCATATATACAACTCCTTATCTCAGAAATTTTTGGAATTGTAATATAGAAATCTCGTGAATAATGCATTATTAGGGCTGTTATGTGTGATAAAAATTCTTTATAGGTGCCGTACAACTTCAATAGTTGTTTGTCCATATCTTAGAAAATATTGAAATCACTGTACTGAAATTTTGCTTAAATTAATATGGTAATATGGCATCTTAAAGTCATAGTCAGCTATGGCATATTTACTCGCAGATAGCCATTTCATACGGTTATCACAGAGTTGACATTTTTTCTATGACATTTTCTCGATTTTTACTTTACATTTATTGCGCAGCAAGCATTACAGTTTAAGCTTCATGAAGTGATACGCAAAGGGTCAAATGACAACGAGCCTCGTCAGCGCGAAAATTTTTCTTTTTTATATATTTGAATATAAAAGTTTGTAAATAAGAAAAAAAAATTAAATTAAGTGGACGTAGGTATTTTATATTTGAACTTTTATTTCATTTGCTTTTTATGTTAATTTTTTTTCTGCATTTATTACTTACTCTGAATATTTTTACCGCTTGCGAGGATGGAACTCGGTCTTTAGTCTTTATCAGAACTGATTCTTACCGCCAGGTTAACCCAATATGCTTAAACGGTTTAGGAAATTGAAAAATATGTGCATCGTAAATAGTAAACATTGGAAGCTAAGTAGTTTTTAGGTGAGTTAAAACTTTCTTCTTATATCTAGAGACCTTCTTTTATGATTCCAAAAACAAGAAAAGAGAGCCCTTCGTTTTAAAAAAAAGTGCTTCTTTGATCTTTCTAGTGGAAGCACTCACTTCCTAAAAGGATTTTATATATCTTTTGTTACCCTTATGTTGATATAAATTTGGATAAAAACTTAATATTGTACTTTAGATGTACTATTCAACGTAGATGGCTTATTCAACTTGTACACATATACGTAAAGGGTTTGTTCGGAATCATCAAATGAAAGTTGTACGATTTTGTCAAAATCGAAAAAAAAATCAAATTTCAACTTAATTTTAGACCTTTTTTTAAAGATTTATTGTATGAGTTCACCCCGTTGCTTACTTTAATAAGAAATTTTTTTGTTTCAATTTGTTTGAATTTAAAAATTTAATTTATAAATTTACTTTGAACTGAAAAAGTATATAAAAAAACATATGTATTGAAAAAAATTTGGATACACAATTTGACAAATATTTCGGTCTTACAACGGCGCACACACCACATCAAAAAAACTGAACGTAAAACATCGTCAAATTTTTTTTGTTGATTTTTCGGAAGATGATACAATGTGTGTGATGCAATTATGAAGATACCCATACGTAATTGTATATTTTGCGCAATTATGAAGATACCTATACGTAATTGTATATTTTGTGCAAAATGTATATATACAGGGTGTTTCACATAAGGAGACAACCTGTACATAAATGTTATATAAAATAACACATAATAATAATAATAACAAAAAGTTGTACATAAAAGGATTTACAGATTGGACTAGTCAGTTGATCTTCGCATACAAAAGTACCGAAAAACTCGCTTTGGGAGACAAATCCCAAATTAAATTTCGCATCCAACGTAGAAGCACAGACAGCGCTACTGCACGAATATAACGAAATCGATGAATTAGAATTCGAATTAGAGTTTGAAGAAGTTTTAAATGCGACAAAAGCCAAAAACTCACCGCTAATGTCTTTTATTTTAACGGACCTAGAAACAATAATCGAAGGAATTTTTGTTTGCTGGGAATTGCCACAAAAGGGACAGAAACTGGAATACCTACTATGAAAACAACTAAAGAAACGACAATCACAGGAACAACTATTTTAATCGTGATTATTCAAGCAATACATATAACTTTCAAAGTAATAGAGGACGTACAACGAATAACGATTACAATGCTAAAAAAGAAATAGACTCGTTAGAATAATACAATGGAGGAAACTCCCAGCCTCCATTGCAAATAAATTAAACATTTTAATAGATATTGGTGAAAAATTTCAGTTTTCAAATACAGTGAATTCAAATAAAATTATCAAAATCAGTAGACTAACTAAGAAAATTATAAAAACCTTAGGTACAGTGTCGTGTAAAATTTCTATCCAAACCTTAACGATTAACAAAACATTTAATATTGTACCATACTCATTTCAACTGAACAACTACAACTGAACAAAACAACTACATTGAGCAAAAGAGTGCAGGGAATACAAATGCCCAAGTGGCGAGGGGCGAAACATATAACCATACCAAAGAACAAAGAGATTTACCAACTCAAAAACCTGTTGTAAACAATATAAATATAATATAAATATAATGCAAAATGTAATAAAAACTGTGAATCAAATCTCATTGAGATTGAACAGATTAGACGACAAGCATGATAATGTTTATGTATGTACGGTAAAAGAATAAAAAATAATGGACGAAGATAAAATAAGAGTATAAAAAGCGTATATTAGAAATATTCCTAAGGACCCAAAATATTGATATATGTGTTTAATAACACAGACACATTTAAAACAGCAAACAAATATAAAAATAAATGGTTACACAGAATATAAAGCGGCGCATCTTAATAATGAATCAAAAGATGGTTGCGCTATCTTGATAAGGAATAATATAAAACGTAATGAAATAAGTAAAGTAGAAAGAGAAATTTCGATATTGATGCACTTTTTTGTCCTGCGGAACGTGTTACAAATAGTGGTTCATTCCTGAATCTCATGAATCTTCTTACAGAAAGGTTTATTGTGGGAGGTGACTATAGTGCCAAACATATTGATTGGGGTTCTAGATTGACATCTACAAGAGGTAAAGAGCTAAGAAAAGCTATTAAAGATATTGATTGTTACTACCAATCCACTGGTAGACCAACTTACTGACCAAGTGACAGAAATAAGATACCAAATCTGTTAGACTTCTTTATTGTTAAAAAAATCTCGCCATATTTCATTAGTTTAAAAGATAACTATGATTTGGATTCGGATCATTCTGCAGTTACATTAAACTTAACTGGGACAGTTACAAGAAACAAAATAAGCCCATGTTGATTAATAAATCCGATGACTGGACTAGTTTTAAAGAAGAGATAATGAATAAAATAAACTTAAGAATCGAAGCACGAACCCAAGATGATTTGGATTATGAGGCATATAATTTTAATAAAATCATATAAAGCGCTGCCTGGAATAATACAAAACAATATGAGGATAAATCCGTTATGGCTTACTCTGAAAATACTGAATATGATAAGCAAAAAGGGAAGAGCTAGACACAGATGGCAAAACGCACTAGATCCGGCAGATAAAACTGCACTCAATCGACTCACTCAGAATCTAAAAAGAAAAATAAGAATAATCAAAGAAGTTTCATTTGATAATTACATTAAAAATTTGTCAGCCGAACTAGAAAGTAATTATTCCTTATGGAGGGCTGCAAAAAATATTAAAATCCAATTTGACATATCCTATTATAGGAACTGATGGTAAATGGCCAACAGAAAATAAGGATAAGGCTGAAATATTTTCAGATCATGTGGAGCAAAATTTGTAGGCCAAATGACATACACTCTAACATAAATACTGTAATGGGAAATGTGAGAGCAAAAAACGTTATCGCTCCATTTTCACAAAGATGGGTTAAGTTAGGTTGTCGCGGCTCCCCGAAGGGTACACATAGGCCAACTAGGCCCGTTGTGGTACCGCCGGATCTCTTCCCTCCCGCTCCTCATTTGAACCAGCCCAAACCCCTCAGAAATCGGTTCAAATTCTTAGCGCTTACATTTGCTAAGTCCGTAGCGTGCCCGAGGAAGTAAGACCGAAGGAATCTCTGCCTGGAGTACGCCAGTGCCGAATATTGGCATTCAAGGTGGATCACCGTTTCCTCCTCCCCTTTGCCACAGCAACTTCTACAAACATCGTTTGCGGGGCGGCCCATTCCCCTTACATGTTCGTCAGTCAGACAATGGCCCGTCAGAACCCCTACCACAGCACTGATATCCTCCCTTCTGAAAGAGATCAGATTCTTTCAGCGGCGTAAATCCAGCTTTAGCCACAAACTCCTTTTCGCGTTGCACGTTGCTCCTTTAAGCTCATCTAAGGCTGGCGCGCTCCACTGCCGCGTTGCGCAGCAGCAACCCTAAGGTTCTCAGAGGCACGTCCAAGTTCTCCTTTTCAGGTGGAATCCCCAGAGTAGTTCCATGCTTTGCAAGCTCGTCCGCCTTGCTGTTCCCCGGAACCCCGCTGTGTCCGGGGACCCAGACCAAGTTTATTTCGAATTACCCCGCCATCTCGTTGACAGACGATCTGCAGTCTCGTACCTGCGGTAAAAATACTGACGCAACCAAGCCAGCGCAGAGCCTCCCCAATTGCGGCCACCTCGGCCTGAAATACATTACAGTGATCCGGCAGACGGAAGGAGAGCTCAGCAACTAATTGGTCAGAATAAACTCCCATACCCACCCTGTTATCGAGTTTGGATCCGTCCGTGTAAAAGTGGACCGATCCGTCATCAGTAACTCCCTCGTTCAGTCAGGCTTTCCTAATCAGAATCGAGGCCCCAAAGTTCCTCGTGAATGAGAGCACAGGGGGAACATAATCGATTGCCCTCACAGCATGTCCACAGTCCACAAGGACGGAAGCATGCGCCCTAGGGGCAGAAGACCACTGAGATACGGCTCGCAAGCGCACCGCAGATCCCGCAGCCATCTGCCAACCCAGCACATCTAATGGCGGCAAATGGAATAGAATCTCGAGAACCTGAGTAGAGGTGGAATGTAATACCCCACCAATGCACACCATCCCCATTCTTTTAATCTTGCTTATCAGCCTGAGGTTCCTGGATCGGCCTCCTTACTGAAACGAAGCCCAGGACCCTCTGCATCTGACACCGCGGAAGTCAAGTCATCAGCGTAACCTTGCAGCCATCCTCCTTCAGACATACCAGTAATTGATTAATCACGAGGTTCCAAAGAAGAGGAGAAAGCACACCTCCTGGTGGGGCGTCATGCCAACGCTCCGCTCAGTGCATGATGCCCAGAGCTAGCCTTGATGATTCTGCCTGACAGCATGTTGCCTATCAAAGCAATCAGAGAGCCATGAATCGAGAGTCCCGAATACGCCTGAGTGATAGCCCGCGACTCGACATTGCATGACCTCTGAGCCCCCCTAAACTCCTTGTACTTTCTTAGGTCATCCCTATAAACGCACCAATCGGTCAGATGGTGACCCGGTAAACTTCGCCTTGTTAAACCGAGTTCTACATTTTTTACGAAGGGCGTTTAACCCATCGAACCACCATTGTGGTTTCCTGTTTCCATTATCCGAGTTAAAGGTATACTGAGGTCCACCAGGTGATCCTGCCACTGACCTCGAGACTGAGTGCGGTAAAAACTTCATTGCTGTAAAAAGGCAACGGAAAAGCATTTAAGTTACATTTAATTAACATGCATGACCTTACCTTTCCGCCGCTGTTGCTATAAAATAGCTTATAGTTCGCCGTCCTATCTTCACTGTTACCGTCGTGTATAGGTCTACTGTCTGCACAGGCCAGAAGTTTCATATATCCCTGATGCCAACCTTGGTCTCTGCACGAGGGATATGGACCTGAATTTGCCCTCATGATTTGAGGAAGTTTGCCATAAACCGACTTTCCACCTTCCCACAGTTTTCTGCTGAGATCCTGCCATCATCTTGTACTTGGTCTACCACTGCAACAATTAGATGGCCCTTCAGGATCTCATTGAACGGCCTTGTGACGCTTGAAGATGTGTTCGGTTGCCTGGGTCTCTTAACTTCACGAGGTGCTTCCTCTGTGGAGCGTTGACGCTTAGTACCCACCCCCTTCTTGCTCGTGTGCTTGTCCACTATACTCTTTGCCCAGTTGTATGTGGACCTTTCTTCATTTGACCTATCTTTTTCCGGAATACGGCGAATCCCTTCCAGATTCTGAAAGCCGATCGTTGTTCCCTGTAGGCTATCTGTGAGGGCTTGGTTGTTGTTGGTGTCCTTTCTGTGCTTCGGGTAGTTTTCGTGGCTGCACCCGATGAGCTACTGCCGGCACTGAGCCTGAATATGTCATAACCTCGTGCTCCGCTGCTTGATTCCGGCTGGGGTTTCGGTTTCGCCTTCGGTTTCGCAACAGAAAGATAAATAAAGCGCAAAGAGAAATATTGGAATAAATAAAAAATTGAAAGTCAAGGAAAGCATCGAGTTGTGATTTAATCACGTCTGACTTCACAACTTTTTGAAGTAAGGGTTTGACTTTTTTAATGAATTCTGCACTCAGGTTAAAATATGTGCCTAATGCTTGGAAGGTGGCAGAAATTATAATGATACCAAAACCTGGTAAACCTTTAAATAAGACCAAGTCTTACAGACTAATTTCTCTGCTACCAATTTTGTCGGAATTTTTTGAAAAGTTATTACTTAAAAGAATGGGGCCAATAATTGAAGAGAGGTCATTAATTCCGAACCACCAATTTGGGTTTACTGACATTCAAATACTGATCAAATTCATATTCTCAGACTTTTGACAAGGTTTGGCACGAAAGATTAATATACAAGATAAAAAAAATATTACCAAAGCAATATGTAGATTTCTCTCTTCTTATTTAACCGACAGATTATTTAGAGTCAACCAGAAGGGGGACTATTCCACACTTAGAGAAATAAGAGCAGGTGTGCCTCAGGGTAGTATTTTGGGTCTAATACTATATCTACTCTTTACAAGAGTAGCATCAAATATAGACGACGTCACAAGAAAGTCGCAGCACGCGAGCAATAGATGCTTCAAAACCAAGAAATGGAAAATAAGAGTAAATGAAACTAAGTCTGCACAAGTAAATTCTGCAAATAAAGTTCCTGTAAACCACCACGTGTTGATATAAGTGGGGTAAATATTGAATTAACATATTAAGAAGAAAAAGGCAGAATTAGAATTAAAATATAAAGAAATATATTGGCTTCTGGGTCGCAAGTGCAAGGTACGGAATTAGATCCTGCTCTATAACCAAATTATAAAACCTGTTGTAACCAACCAGTATGGTATCCAGTTGTGGGGATGTGCCAAACAAATACACATGTCCAGCGAATACAAACGGTCCAGAATAGGGTCTTGCGGAATATGGTGGATGCTCCTTGGTATGTGCGAAATATAGATTTGCATAGAGATCTAAAGATTCCATGTGTAGTTGACGAAATTAACGAAAGGGGGTGAGAAATAGAGCTCCTCAGGAGCAACATGTCAACATAAAGGCCTTTCGATTCTTTGTTATCCAGGATTCTCTCGGAAGGCTAAAGAGGACTTTGCCTTCTGATTTAGCGCAAAATGTGCTTCACCAAACCGGGAGCGTTGAATCTCTTTCAATCTATATTAAAGAAAATATGATAGTTTGTCTAAGGGGTCTAGTATCAGAATATAAGGAGGAGGTTTTTGTGGTAAAACACATAACTAACTATGGGTTGCCAGGGAACGGCATGTAGTAGTATTCATGATTTTTTCCTTCCTTCAAGGGAAAAAAACCTGTTCTTATTAGTTTTAATTTGAAGCTTAACCCAGAAAAATGTACTTCTGGTATTAAAATAGATCCATAAAAACTGGGAAAAATCTAAATTACCACATTCCAATGAGTATGGACGCTAAGAAAAGATTCGTTGTATTTTGTAACTATGTACTATAGGCGTCTGATAAGATTTTGCGCATATAGCATAACCCTTAAATAAATTAACACGTAAGAACGAAAAATTTAAATGGAGAAATGATTGCCAAAAATCATTCGAGAGGTTAAAAAATAATCTTTTAAATCAGCATATATTTATAACAATCACCTTTACATACACACTATTTATAACAATCACCTATGTATCCAAAATGGATTGTGGTGCCATATTAAGCCAGAAACAAAATTAAATCGATGTGCCAGTAGCATATGCACCCAGTTCATTTATCAAGGGTGAAAACAATAAAGCATTAAGAAAACAAGAGTTCTTGAAACTGATTTGCATGTAACATATACATCTCGTTCATTTACCAAACATAAATAGTAGGCTAAAATGGAACAGGAGGTATTAGGAATCTATTTTGCAATTACTCATTTTAAACCATATATACAAAGAACCCAATTTATTGTCAAAACTTATCATAGACCGCTTGTTTACCTTTTCTCCTTGAAAAGCCCCTCTTCAAGACTAACAAGAATACCCTCGGACTTGGAAGAATATGACTTTAAATCATACTTCCAGGACTGAGACCAAGATAAGTGATTTTTATAAGGGGTAAAGAAAAGGTGTTTTTGATAATGCAGTATGCTTTCGAATTTGTATTTTAGAACTGAAATAACTACAAATTTTGCATTAGCATAAAAGGAAACATTTTTTTAGCTGTGTAAATTTTAAGGTTGTCATATGTTATTTGAAGTTTCAAAAATGAAACTACAAAATCAAATCTTCAATTATTTTCAGTTCACTGAAATGTGAATTTCAATTTTTTATTAAAGAAATAACAAAAATTAAAAAAAAAACTTATTCTAATAAATCGTGTTAATGTCTTTACGAAATTTTACGAATTTTTGGCTTCGTTTCTATTTTCTTTTTTTTTTACGTAAAAAGGAGTTTAATATTTTAAAAAATCTCAGGTTATTATACACATTTTTCAAAAAGCTTCCCATTTAAATATTGCACGAAAAAAAAAAGAAAGGTAGGAGGTAAGAAAAAATAAAAAATTTCAAATTCGTATTTCAGTATGGTTTCAAATGTTAATGAGGAAAGATGTATGATTTTTCATGCACATTTTGTATTTCCCAATAAGGTAAGTTGAGTAGTGTCGGCTAACAAAAATGTTAGTAAAAGTAATATAGGTTGACACATTTCAACAATTTGAATTATCTCATTTCGGTTCTTTATACGGTACTTATAAAATTGTTTCAAATAATTTCAGTTAGTTTTTAAGTTATTAAAAATAAATATGTATGTACCTACTTCCAATCAATTTTTTTTGGGATAATTATTTTAAAACTATTTCAAACATGTTATATTGAGTACTTCAAAAATTTTGTTGTGCTTTTCTTTCATATTTTATTAGCAGGTAAACAAGAACAATCTATTTATAAAATGGCCCTGCCTGTGTATGAATCTTAATAGTAAACGCAAACGAACAAAAATTTACGGATATCAGTACCTACTAGTTGTCATTTTACAATCGGAGTTTTTGAGTCATTTGCTAAAATACTATTTATTTCAAAATAAAAAAGATATTCAATCCGGTCATAAAAATATATTATTGTCTTTTCCAAGATCTTTTAAATATAATTTTTTTACTTAGGTAATATATTAAGTTTTAAAAATTTTTCTCAAAAATAGAGGTAAAATTTAGAAGTGTATATTAAATTTGTATTTAAAAAATAATATTTGATTGTATTTTAGATATTATTTTCTAATTCCCTCTTCAAATTGTTTCTTTACTATGTAATATCAATATTTAATAATTATCTTTCATTAATTATATTTTCAACTTGACACCACAGTTACTTCCCATATCTTGAGTTAACTTACCTTATGAGAAAAAAAAAGCTGTTCACTTAAAAATAATGAAATGCTTTCAGTAACATATACAACGTTGAAGGCGAAGGTTGTGCTTGTTGTTTTTCCGCTGTTTCAAGAATTTTAAAATAATTATGAATGAAAATATTAATATATTTTTTTGACTTTTCAAATATATTTTCGAAATTTTACCTGCTTTATAATAAATGTGAGTTTATTTTAATATTTCCTCTCAAAAAATAGCCATTTCGATTTAAAAAAAACCCATATAGCATTGGGACTTGTTAGATATAAAGACATTAATCGTGTAAATCTGACATTGTTTTTTCAATAACAAAAAAAGTCTCTAGAGCCATAAAATCAAAATTGATTTCTTGCCCGTATATTTTAAAAAACCTAATATGCAGTTGTAGTAATAAAACAAACTGCAAAAATAGTACCGCATTTTCAATTATATTTTTTTGACTTTCAGTACAGTATTTTTTTGTTAAACATAGAACAGATTGACTGCTAAATTAGAACTAAACCATCAAAAACGCTGATTACATAGATGGTCTTTCTAGAACAACAATAAACGATTTCAAATTAAAGAACGATAGTATGCAGAAAATATATGAAATGGATTCATTTTTATTTTGTGCACTAGATCAATGTCTAATCTAAATAAAACAATTTGATCACAAATAAGCAATGCAACAATTACAATTCCTGTATATCACATACCTTGAGATATGTGAATGGACAGAATGTCTTAATAAAAAGAAAAATATATTTAATGAAAATATTTTGCTCGTTTTAGGGCAACTATTAGCCAATCTAGAAGAATTATTGTTAAAATATAAAGTGAAAAAGTTAAATTTTGCGCAAAAGAATATTTAGTACAAATAAATGATTTTTAGGAAACTGGTAATAATCTTTCAAAAATACATTTGTATTGTATCTTTAAACTGTCGGAAATGATAAATTTGAATAATGAAAAAGTTGGAATTTCACTGACAAAATATGTCACTGATCCAATACTTGCAGGACGTTTGTAATATTTAAATTGAATAAACCTGCTGTTTATTTGAAATATCCAATGGTTTTAACACCTACACCAGACTCTAGCTACGAAATTGTAGAACTAGATACAATAGGGCCGTTTCCCATAATTAAACAAGGCAAAATGTACATTGTACATATGCAGTGTCAATCGACTTAATATGTGATCGGTATACCAAAATAGGGATGCGAAAACAGTAACCTTATTAAAGCCATTTTGGAAAACCTTATATAAGTTTATACCCATGAAAGTAATAAAAACTGACAAGGGTACATGGGTAATAATTAAACTGGTAACAGGGATAATATGTTAATAGTCAAAGAAGAATAACCGAAGAAATGACTAAAGTAAACTATCAAATCATGCGAGCAATCGCAAGAAATAATAAGAAGTTAAACAATTATTTTTGAATATATGCTGGCAATACGATGGACAATTGTGACGAATGGGTAAAATTCTACATATTTTGTTCCAATACCACACCAAATACATACACTCCATTTATTTACATAACTACAGAATTAATTTATGGAAAAAGTATAAATCGTAACTTTCCATATGTATAGTAAGGTTAAATTGTATCATACGTTAGGAACATTTAAGATATTAGAGTCATTATACTTGCGAAAAATATGGCATAACAAAAACTCAATAGGCATCTTTGACTCAAATTACACAACCTAAAGAATTAAAAAAATAATTTATTTCACTTTTCAGGGATACATAAATAATTTAATATGTTACATTTAATTACAATTAAATATATTTAAAAATAATTACATATGTTATGATGTTAGTATATCGTCGGCTGAGTGCTATTTGGATCCATACGATACAACTTTTGAATCAAGAAAATCACGTCTGAAGTTTAGAAACAATTTATTTCAAAACTGCATGATGTGTTTTCCTAAATTTTTGCCAGTAGTTTCAAGGGTTTGACTTTAAAGTTTTGTTCAATTTCGACAACGAATTAGAAGTTATAGCAAGTAAAGGAAAAAAGTTTCAGTGCGATTTTGATCGATATCCACTTTTTTGGTCTTAAGTGTTCATTTTGTATGAAGTGAACCAACAAATTAGTGGATATAGATCAAGTAAGCACAAAAAATCATTGTTATGTGTGTCATACCAATTTTTTGCTGTATGCCCATTAAAAAAATAAAATTCGCAACAGGCTTTTTTTAAATGTTATTATAAAAAACGTTTTATTTATTAAGTTATTATAAATTTTTAAAATTTCTTACAAACATCAAAATAATATAAAGTATTGCCAGATAAAGAAAGTTTACTATAATGACAGTCTTATGTGCTATAAGTTTTTTATCACAAATTATGTGTGATTTTACTTAACTAATATTTAAATTAATTAAAAAGATATTGGGTATAATAAAAATGTGCATCAATGCAGCGTCGATGCAAAAAAAAAAGTTGCTAATGCTATACCGATGTGATGCGTTTACCTTGCTGGTGCAATATTATTTTAACATTTTTGGACACTTTCTAAATCATATGTTTTTTGGCGTTTATTTTGAAAATGATTTGTTATAGTAAATGATTTATTGTAGTAAATGATTTATCATAGTAAATGATTTATTATAGTAAATGCCAGAATCCTATTTAAATTAAATATAATCGGGTTACTGGTTCGCTTCTGGGATACTACTTCAAAATTTATTTGACTATATCTTAGAACCAGTAAAAGCTTTGGTATTGAAATTTCACACGAGCGATTGAATTAGTGGGGCCAATGTGTTTGATAAAAGTCGTTCAAATTGCTTGTTCCTTTTGGTAGCTGCCATACAACTTCAAAAGTTATTTGGCTGTATCTCAGAAACTATAAAAGCTGTGATATTGAAATTTCACACAAGCGAATACATTAGTATGGCAAATGTGTTTGATGAAATTCGTTGAAATTGCTTGGCTCTTTCTGGTGTCATGCTGCCATACAACTTCAATAGTAGTTTAGTCATATCTCAGAGTATATTGAAAACAGTACTGAAATTTTATGTAAATTAACATGGTGATACGACAACTTAAAGTCATAGTCTCCGTGACTTCAATAATGCGCTTAACTTTTATGTATAGTTCCGAATTTAATATAAAAAAAATAATTTATTATTTTTTTTCTTTATTTATTAATTTAAAATTATTATTACAATATTCCAACCTTATTGAATCAACCTTAACACTATTAACATTTATTGAACAGCAATTCCGCGTTCTTTGAATATTATAACTGAACTAAACTAATGATTGTTCTAAACTTACATTTTTCTACTTTTCTTTCTTAATACTAATCGTTGTTTTTATTTATCTTTTTACAAATATTTATTCTTAATCATTAAAATGTAATTAGACAAAAACTGTACAAAATATTAATCTTTATCTAATTGTAAATAACAGAGACTTTTCTGTTATTTACAATTAGATAAAAGATAACTGTTTCTTCTCTGTCGATTCTTGTTTTATGTTAGAGAAGTAGATTTTACATTTTTCTTTGTTCTCTTTGTTATTATTTTATATAACTTCTCCCTCTAAGCGGGAGTACTTTTAATTTTATTGTATTATTTAAGTTGTCAGAAGTATCTTCTGAATTTTTGAAATTTGTACATTTTTCCTTATGCAAATTCTTATTAAATTCTTATTAGTTATGGATTTACTTAATATTATCAAGATTACATTTATTGTTATTGACTCTGTTTTGTCATAGGATTTTGCCTATTTTTCCGTTATTTCTTCTAAATTATTTTTATATCCTGCACTTCGTGAAGGGTATATTAACTTTGGTATGGAGTTTGTAACTACTTGAAGGAGTCATCTGCGGTATAAACATATATATGCGGTATCTGCGTCGATTTAGACATGTGCGTCCGTCCCTCCAATCGCACGATAACTCAAAAACGAATAATGGTATCGACACCAAACTTTCACAAGTTATTTCTTTTGTGCCAAGGACGAACCCTATTGTTATTGGACTAATTCGGACAACGGGTTCGGGTAGCTGCCATACAACTCAAAGAGTTTATTTTAAATATTTCAAAAACTAATAAAGCTATAAATATAAAATTTTGTATACATGTGTCCAATTATATTCTACACATGCTCTAAAAATTATAATGGGATAGCTGCACCGGTTCGGGTGGCTGCCATACAACTCTAACAGCAAATTTATTATATTCGGCAAAATAATAAAGTCAGATTCATGAAACTTGGCATTTGTGTGTCGAGTTATAGGTCAGATATATTTCTCAAGTTTTGGTTGAATTGCTTGACAGCTGAATAATAAAGTCAGATTTATAAGACTTGGCAGTCGTGTGTTCAATTATAGGTCAGACATATTTCTAAAGTTTTGGTGGGATTGCTTGACAGGTTCGAGTAGCTCCCATACAAGTCTAAAAGCTTATTCTTAATATTTGGAAAAATAATAAAGTCAGATTCATGAAACTTGGCAGTTGTGTGTCGAGTTATGGGTCAGATATATTTCTGAAGTTTTGGTGGAATTGCTTGACAGGTTCGAGTAGATCCCATACAAGTCTAAAAGCTTATTCTTAATATTTGGAAAAATAATAAAGTTAGATTCATGAAACTCAGATATATTTGTGAAGTTTTGACGGAATTGCTTGACAGGTTCAGGTACTTGCCATACAACTCCAAAAGTTAATTTTAAATATTTGGAAAAATTATAAAGTCAGATTCATGAATATTGGCAGTGGGATGTCCACTTATAGGTCAGACATATCCGTGAAGTTTCTATAGAATGACTTCACGGGTTCGAATATTGCTACACAATAATGAAAGGTGCAGGGTATAATTCAATCGGTTTATACCGACTGAAACGTTTTTACTTGTTATATTTTAAAAAGAAATCTTCAAAAGTTATTTTATCTGTAAAGTTATTTATTATATTGCTAGGGTAATAAAATCTGTCTTTTGTTTTTTCTAATATATTTGAAAATACTTGATTAAAGATATATAAAGTACAGTTATTAAAATTAAAATGTAAAAAATTTTAAATACAGTTATTAAAATTAAAATGTAAAAATACATTAAAATGTATTAAAATGTATTATGATTTGTTCGTCTAACGATTGTATTTCTGTTGAATTGTTTTTTATTAGTTTACAATTGTGTTTATAGATACAATGTTTGGAAATTTCTAAATCATTTATTGTTTCTGTTTCTTTATATTTGTAATTTTTATTATTGAAGGTAAATATGGTTCCTTGAACATCATTTATTTCTTTACTATTTTGGTTTGGTATTGGGATGATTTTCTTTAATTGAACATTTACGAATACTTTTGAGATTTTAACTGCGAATATGATTAAATTTTCTTTAAATTGAGTAACTCCTAATTTTATGTATTTTAATTTATAGAAGTCTATTTCGTATTTTTCTATTTCTTCGTTTGTCAGAATATTTGGGTGCAATATACCATGTTTTGCCGATGCCAAATTATCTTGAATGCAACTCACCTTTTCTTTTAATAATTGTATTTGTAAAAGTTGGTCATAATATATACTTTGTTTGATTTCTTTACTTATTATGTTTATTTTTTAATTAATTAAGTCTCTGTCTTTTAAAATGATATCCCTTAATTGAATAAGAGTCCTATTAAAATTATCGTTTATACTAATTTGTTAATTCGAACTTGATATCAGTTCCCTATTATTTAAGTCTAGAATTCTTAAATGTCTTTCTAATGTAATCCTGTCTTCGTCGTTCATTGTACCGAATAACCATTTAGATACGTATCCTACTATATTTATCAGTCCTCGTTTTTGTCTATAGGTTTTTGGGATAATTGTTTTTACTTTACTTGGCAATTCCTTGAGATCGGGTAAAATAAATTGTCTGTTTTTAATGTCTAAATTTTCTACGTTTTCTATTATTTTTAATATTTCGGCCGGGTCAATAATATGTAAAATTATAGTAGACTCTGTTGCTATGTCTGTTTTATCCATATTTATTATGGAAATCCATTTTGGTCGTTAATGTATTGTACTAGTAGTGTCGCTTTTGTTGGTATTAGTAACCGTATGCATGTCAACGTCATGATTATCATTATTTTCTGAACATTTTAGAGGTCTTTTAATATTATTATCATGAATTCCTTGCAACTTATATTTTCTAATTTTAGGTTTTTGTTTATGTTTTAAACTAGTGTAATTTTTAATGAAACCAATCTTACGTTTTTCTTCGTAGTTTTCCCTATTCTTATTAATTTTATTAGTTCTTTTAATTTTATCTTCAAGCAATATGTTATATATTTTATTTTTATCTACTCTATCTTCTTGAACTTCCAAAGGCGTATTTTTTATTGCTGAATAGTAATTTTTGTTGTAAAATTCAATGGCCTTAGAGATTTGTTCTTTTATAGGTAGTTTATTATCTATATTAAGAGTTCTAATTTTTTCTGTATTCAGTCTTTCTACATCGGAGTTACCTGTATGATTATTTCGTTTGACATAATGAATGTCTATGCCTTCGTTTTTAAAGAAGTCCTTTATATTAATACTCCTAAACTCATTGTCGCAAACGACTTTTTTCATTTTTCCTTTGATTGATATATAAAATTTAATTTTTTCTATTATAGTTTGATTATTACGATCTTCTAAGTATATGATTACTGCATGTTTTGAGAATTTATCTATAAAATTTAAAAATGAATGTTTTTGATTCACGTGGATATCAATGTGGACTATTTGACCTATATCATTTGGTGTTTCCGTAATTCGAAATTTCTTCTTTATTGGTTTTCTATCATATTTTCCTGCAGTTCAGGTATCGCAATTGTTAATAATTTTACTTATTAAAACTCTTAAATTTGGCCTATAAATCTTATTTTTTAAGCTCTCGTAATTTTCAATTATTTCTGCATGACCTGCTTCTTTAATGTGATAAAAAGAAATTTGCTTAAGGCATTTTTCTTCATCTAAGTCTCTAGCAGAAAAACTACATTTTACGAATTTTAGATTGTTATCGTTAGAGTATAGTTCTATAATTGTTTGTTGTACTGTTATATTGTATATCACTTAATTCGGAGTATATGGCAATTTTACCTTTTGATATATATTTTTTTAATAAATCCGCTAGGTTTTCTAAATCATTTTTATCTATATAAGTCCTTCTATTACTGTTTCGAATTCCTTTATTTTTGTTTCTACTAATATTATTTGTGTTCTGAATCGATAAAGGGCTAAAGTCCCTTCGTTTATATTTAATAAAGAGATATTTTAAAGGTTGATGGTCTGTGAAAATATTAAATTCTCTACCGTAGGAGTATGGTCTGAAATAGTTGGTTGCCCAAACGATTGCTAAAAGTTCTTTATCCGTAGTAGAATAATTCTTTTCATGGTCGTTTAGCGTTCTTGAAGCGTAACAAATGGGGTGACCCTCTTGAGAGAGAACAGCTCCTATCGTAAAGTTACTTGCTTCCGTAGTTAGAGTAAAATTTTTTTCAAAGTCCGGGAATCTAAGGACTGGATGCTCTGTTATCAAATCCTTAAGTTTTTGAAAGCAGTAATGTAATTTGGATCATTGGTATTGATTCTAGTTTCTTTCTTTAAGTATTTTGTTATTAATTGGGCTACCTTTGCGTAGTCCCTTATAAATTTTCTATAATAACCCGTAATTCCTAAAAATGATTTATTTTGTTTTCGTGTAGTAAGGAGTTTTAATTCTCTTATTGCTTTAATTTTGTTGGGGTTTGGTTTTATTCCCTCTGAAGTTAAGATATGACCTAGGAATTCGGTTTCCTTTTTCATAAAATTGCATTTGTCCATTTGAATTTATAGTCCCTTTTCTCTAAGTTTATTAAATATTTTTTTGATGTTTTCGATGTGTTCTTTAAGAGTTGTACTAAATATTAAAATATCGTCGAGGTAAACTACACATATTTTATTTATAAACTCCCTAAGTACTGAATTCATTAACCATTGAAATGTCGCTGGAGCATTTTTCAGTCCAAACGGCATCCTAACAAATTCATAGAAACCTAATGGTGTTTGAAATGCAGTTTTTTCTCTATCTTGCTACTAATATTTGGTGGAAACCCTTCACTAAATCGAGTGTAGTAAAATATTGGGCCCTACCTAATTTATCTAATATAGCATCCATGTTAGGTATAGGAAATTTATCGTCGATTCAAATTTCGTTCAATTTCCTGTCGTCTATAACTATCTTCCATTTTTTCTCTCCTGAATTATCTAATTTTTTTGATACTATCCATAAGGCACTATTATATCTAGAATTGCTTTTTTGAATTATATTTTGTTCCTCCATTTCTTTTAATTGTCTATTTATTTCCTCTTCATGAATTTTTGGGAACCTATATGCTTTCGCATTCATTTGTTGATTTATTGTAGTTTTAATATCGTGCATTACTTCGTTAGTGGCGATTAATTGATCGCCTTTTTTAAAAAATAAGTCTGAAAATTTCCTTATTAAATTTTCTGCTAAATATCTTTCTTCTTCGTTGAGGAGATTTAAATCAAAATTTTCTAATAATTGGTTGCACGATTTCGTAATTTCTAAATTAAATATTTTTTCGATTTCAAAAGGGTAATCATTACCAGTAAATGGTATTTTATTCCCATTTATTTCGACGAAATTTTTTTCTAAATTAATTTTTGTCTTCAGACTTCCTAAAATGTCCTGACCTATTATGGCATCATACGTTCTTTTTAGTAAATTAGCTACCTTCCATTGTATGGAACCCTCTTTTTTTAATTCTATCGGAAATGGGGTAACTAATTTATTCATTACCCAGTTAGATCCACTAATAGTAGAAAACATAATTGGCTTCTCCAATTTCTGTTCGGGAATATTTAAAGTATTAGGGTGCATTATACTAATAGTCGATTCCGTATCTATTAGACCCTTTATTTCTTTATTATTTATTCTTAATGATACTATGGGGAGTTTGTTTCCGGAGGCTCCAACTGAAAATTTATTAAATCGTTCTCTATATTATTGACGTCCATTGCTTCGCTCTGATTATTATTTCTGTATTTTACGGAGTTTGTTTTTTGTCTAAACTTAGCCTGTTATTGGTTATAATTTCTAAATTGCCCTGAATTTGTGTTTAAGTTTCTGTAATGTCCATCAGAGTTACTTCTTTCTCTGAATTGATTTGAGTTTTGATTAAAATTTCCATATTGATATTGTCTATCCTGAGTTGTGTCATATTTTTGGTTTCTACCTCGGTTATCTTGGAATTTACTTATTTGGTGTTGGTTATTGTTAGAAAAATAGGAATTAGAGTTATAAATATTATTTCTTGGGTTACTTTGATTTCTATAATTCCTCTGGTTACTATTATTACCTTTAACCGATTGTTTAATGAATTCTTCTTTAATTATATCCCTACATTCACTTAATTTTAGTAATTTATTTTTAAAGCCTGATATTCGGAAATGTTCTTTATAAATTTATGCCCAATATCACCTATCATTCTTTTAATAGCAAATATTAGCATATGGTCTATTATTTCGGGCCTACCCTCAATATTAGTTTGTTCAGAATAATAATAAAGTTCATGAGCTTGATATCTTAAACTATCAGTTTCTAAAATTAATTCTTCAATATTACTTACTTTTAAGTTGAATGCTCTAGATGATATTTCTGCTATTTGAATTTTTGGCTTATACTCGTTCTTTAACCTTTGTTTTATCTGGTTCCAGCTATTTGTGTTTTCAATGTCCAGTATTTTGCTTTTGGCTTTTCCTAATATTTTTTCGTTGTATATTTTCCTTATTATGTGTTTGTAACTTGATGAATCTGGGTCGATCTCGTTGGTGGTGTGCTCGATTTTCCTGATGAACGATGTGATCTTATATCCATCTTCTCCATTGAATGGTTTTAGATACTGGATTTCCTTTCTGATGGAATCGAGCGATTTATCGTTTCTTGAACGGACAAGTTCTCTTTCTTGTTGCTCCAAGCGTTTCGCCATTGCCTCGTACTGTCCCATAAAGTTTATTTCAATTTGTGCTTGTGATGGTTGTGGTTTTTGTTCCTCTTGTTGAGGAAACGGAAATGTTAGTTCAATATTATTATTATTTTGTTGAAACATATTTAATATGTCTTCACTAATATTTCTAATTTTTGCACTGTAAGGTTGCGTTGTTTTAATTTTATATTATTTTGGCATAAGAATTTTAATTCACTAATGTCGTTTCTATGTAAGAAAAAATGTTATTGTTTTACTTCGTTTCTTTTTAGTTAAAGTTAATTAAAATTTTAATATGCGTTTAATTTTTTTTTTGGGTTTGATCACTGAATCCTTATACTTTAGAAAAGGAACCTACCGACGGCGCCACTTTTATGTAAAGTTCCGAATTTAATATAAAAAAATAATTTATTATCTGTTTTCTTTATTTATTAATTTAAAATTATTATTACAATATTCCAACCTTATTGAATCAACCTTAACACTATTAACATTTATTGAACAGCGATTCCGCGTTCTTTGAATATTATAACTGAACTAAACTAATGCTTATTCTAAACTTACATTTTTATACTTTTCTTTCTTAATACTAATCTTTGTTTTTATTTATCTTTTTACAAATATTTATTCTTAATCATTAAAATGTAATTAGACAAAGACTACAAAATATTAATCTTTATCTAATTGTAAATAACAGAGAATAGACATGTTTCTTTTACAGTTATCTTTTATGCAAACATGTCGATTCTTGTTTTATGTTAGTGAGGTAGATTTTATATTTTTCTTTGTTATTATTTTATATAACTCTTACGACGTAAATTTTACAAAGTATCAAATTTGTAAAGGTATTGGAACCTCTGAGACGGTACTACAACCGTATTAATACCGCACTTAAGTTTTTTTTAAAGCATTATTGAAGTCACGGTCTGTCCCATAGTCAGATATGACATATTTATTCGCACATACGATAATAATTTCGTACGTTTGTCACTATTTTTTCTCGTTTTTATTAAAAGAGAATTAATTATTGAAAGAATCAATGAATTCGAAATTAGTTTCAAAATTCACAATTTTATAATTTGTTTATATGATGCACCGGTTAAAAGCATAGGCGATTATGTAAAACTCCCTGATTTCTGCATGTGCATAAGATTTTGGAATAATTTTTTAAGTAAAATCAGATAAATACGTACCTGTTTTTTTTGTATTTAATATTGTTAGTTTATTATATTTTTCTAAAGTTTGAAGTCATTTTGTAAGAAGGATAAATTACCTCTTTTTTTTTTAACAGAAAAAATCAGATATTTATAACTTTTTTTTTTTTTAATTTTTATTGCTCAAATTTTATACATTCTTTTTAAAACTAGTACATGTGCAGTGGTTTAGTTTATTTTAATACTTTTCAAGCTGTAATTAATATATTTCGATAGTACTGAATGATTTATGAACTATAAGTCATAATAATTTATTGAAGCAAAGGAAAAATGGCAAAAAAAACCTTTCGAAAAATTTTATTATTATACGAGTATTAGTTTTTTTTTTGTGATTTTTTTATTTTTTTATAAAACTTACATCTAATTCTTATAACTAAAGATATTTATAACTAATAATTTATAACTCGCAAGGCGCTAAAAATTGGGAAAGTTCAGGCAAACAAATTAAATGAATTTTTTATCTGGTAGAAATTTTGTTGAAAAATAAAATAAATGTTGAAAATAAATAAAAAAGTTTTTTTGCATATTTTTATTTTTTTTTAATATGTTTGTATGTATGTATATATTTTTTTATGGATGTGTACTGGAATAGTACGGAAATAAAAAAAATTATTCCGTGATCTACTAGAGATGGGCAAAATGGTTTTTTCAAAGAATCGAATGACACGAATCGTTCGTTTTAACTGACTCGTTTAAAAAGATTCATTAGGAAATTCGCCATAGCCAAATGTGCAGGTTACACATAAGTCTAATCAGTTTATTTATTTCTTTTCACTTTATTTAATTTATATATTTATTTAAATTATTTATTTATTTATAATTAAATAATTAAATTAAATTATAAATAAAAAAAATTAATATTATGATATTATCTGCAAATATACAGTGTTTGAATTTTAATTTTAAAAGCGCGTTATTTTTAAAGCAGTATTATATAGTTTTATTATAAAAATGTTGCTACTGCGCTTCTCATGTAAAAACTGTAAGAACGAAATACATACAATAAATGTACATAGGTACCTACATATGAAAAAATATACATAAATCGTATGCCTATGAAAAAGAAAGTTCTGAAAAGCTTCGCATGGATTGCATATCAAAATGAACTGATCCAAAAGAACTGTACATACATGTACAGTTCTTTTGGATCAGTTTTGTACATGTACATTAAATATTTTCTGTAATAATACCCAAATTTGTTTTTGATTCTTTTTGAACCAGTCATTTTTATTTTACTGAATCGTATGTGTTTTTGTATCAATGAATTGTTCAAAAAGAACGAATAGTTCATGAACGACATATGACTGTGTCTACGTTCCATGATACGTGTACACGACACGTACATACATGGTACACGTATACATACATGGTACCTATTCATAAATGGTATGTTGGTACGTGCACCATTGTAATTAAAAATTTATGTGAAAATTTGATCAATACGTCTACGATTTTGGATATTTGATGTATCAAAACGAAAACTCGATATGCAAAATTTGTTGCCATCACATAACCTACCTATTGTATACACAATGCGGGCGGTAAAAATGCTTAAAACCTAAAAATAAACAATAAAACTAAACCCAAAATCAAAAATAATAATTTTTTTTATTTTTTTCTTTCTTTTGGTGCGGAAGATAAGAGAGTACCTAACTCTGATCTTTAGGTTTACAAAATGACAAGCAAGCAAAACAGAAAAAAACATTAGAATTATAATGCAAAATTTACTAAACGCTTAAACGCAAAATTTGCAGTTTATAGTGCAAAACTTGCATTTCTTTTATATTTATTGTTCAGTTATAAATGGATCCATACTTATCCAATTTAACAAAAGGCATATAACTATGATAATAAATTGAACTCTAGAATGTGAATTCTAGAATAGCATGCAATTTTACGTACACGACGAATGACGAGAACACTGAAAGAGGAGAATGTTGAAACTGTCCCCTCTATTATGAACATCGGTATCGGCCGATATTTTATCGGCAGTTCTAATCGGTTTTAAGTTTCTTCTGTATTATGAACCGATACCGATAAAAATATTTCAACCGATTAAAAGAAGCTTTTTCATACAAATTTTTGTTTTTGTAAATTGGAGAAAAAGTTTTTTTTTTCTAATGACATTTGTTTTCTTTCAAAAGTTATTTTCAAAAAATTTTTAAAACTATTTTGAATTTGGTTTTGATGTGCTAAAAAGTTGTTGTAAGCAAATTATTTTCTGTTAAATTTGTAAAATAAAAATATACATATATCGGGAAAATGTCGCGTGCATTATATTTTGAAAGTGAAGAAACGGTAGTAAGTGAAGAAACGCAAGCTATTCAAAGACGACATATAAGAGATTCAACTAATCCATTGGATTTAGACAACAAAATGTATGTTTATGTACCTATTTTATTTTATTATTTATATAATATGTACACATTTTTTAGGTTTATCCAGAATTTCAGATTATCATTCCTTGCCAGGTTTAAGTCCTCTTCCATTTTTTCTACTAACCGCGCAATTTGTTTTTTGTTGCTTACGATTTTACTCCTAAATAAAATATATGAATAACATTTTGAAAGAAAATAATTTAGAAAAAATGCTTACATTTTAAAAAAGCAATTAATTACACCAGTTTCCTTGATAAAATGAAGATTTTACAAAAAAAAAAATCTGTCGTCTAAAAATTTGTACCCGCTTTTAAATCGGTGAAAATCCGACAATTTATCGTTTTCATAATACCAGCTAATATGTTTCCTATACAGGAAAAAAAGCTTTCCCGACTCCGATAAAATTTACCGATAAACAATGTTGGTAATACAAACACAAAATTTTGCCGATAAATTATCGTTTATCGGCCGATACCGATATACATAATAGAGGGGTGTGTTGAGTATAAAAAAAAATATGATTTACTATTGGATTAACATATAAGAGAAAATCGAATTCGCACTAACATGTTCTCAAATGAAATTTTTTTTTTAAAAATTAATATTTTGACATTTTTTATTAAAAATTTTAAGAAATAATAAAGTGGCCTATGTATGCAAATTTTATATGTATCACATTTTTGATTCGCAATATTGCATTAAAAGTCAATTCATTGGCTCGTCTTACTTGTACCGAAGTAATGAGTAGGCATATACTTTATATAAAAATTTGAATTTCTCTCATTTTCTATATTTTTACGCAATATAGTTTTTTAAAACCAGAATCTGTTTTGCTTAGCATTTTAGTAAGCAACAAAAGTAAAAGTAAAATTTGAAACAATAAAACTTTATTTAAAAAGAATAAAACAAAGCAGCATAGAAATTCTTCATATACTTTTGTTCCCACAGGCTTCCTTTTGTAGAAATAAAATTCAAAAAGTCAATATTGTTACCTAATAATTATAATTAAACTTTACTATTGAAATTTATTATGTAAAAATTTCGCATTAAAGTTTAAAATATGAATTATGTAGGTTTTGGTGAAAAATTAAGGGAAATCTTAATTAAATCTAAATCTTTAAAAATTCAAAAATTTTTATTTTTATATTAAAATAAAAAAAAGTAAACGGAAAATTTTTTTTTGTTATTTTCTCTTTCTTGTACAAAATGAAAACAAATAAATAAAGTTGAGTCAAACCAATGGTTTTAACTTTTCCTTTCAATAAGCGAAAATACTTCTTTTAAAAACGGTCTATGTATACCTACCACATTATTAAAATTATTTTCATTCATAAACGAAACTATTATAGGATTAACGAAACGATTTATGCAGTCTTTGAAATAAAGTAAAAATTAATTTAAAGAGGGCTTAACATTAGCTCGGTTTTAAAGGTTAATTGTGTTAGTTATGAAAAATAATTATATTTTTTAATGGCATGGAGTTTACCATCAGCTTTTTGAGTTTATAGATATTTGAAAAAGATTGCGGTTTCGGAAATATAAAGCGTTAAAAAATTTTCAGATGTGAAAATTTCAGGCTAATACAACGTACGGTGTAGAAGAAAGACGTGATCAAACTGACTTCAGATAACGATAAATTCTAATAATGGTCATTTTGTTTTTTTTTTTTGTTCAATTTATTCAGTTAATATATTTCTGCGTTTGAAAAATTTAAAAAATGCCTACAGTTATACTACAATAAATGGTTGAAAATGACACTTTTAGGGTTTCGGGGAGGGGGTATAACTTTAAAAGATAGGTAAAAACTTTGTTCGACGAAAATTACTTTCTATTAAAGATCTAGGCTAGGTTAGGTCAGGTTGTTGCTGCTCCTCGAAGTTTACACATAGGCCACCTAGGCCCGATGTGGTACCGTCGGATCTCTTCCCTCCCGCTCCTCATCTGAACCAACCCGAACCCCCCAAAAATCGGTTCAACTTCCTAACACTTATATTCTCTAAATCCGCAGCGTGCCCGAAGAAGTAAGACCCATGAAATCTCTGCCTGGAGCCCGCCAGTGCCGGACATAAGCATAGAAGGTGAGTCACCGTTTCCTCCTCCCCCTCGTCACAGCAACTCCTACAAAAATCGTTTGCGGGGTGGCCCATTCTCCTTGCATGTTCGCCGATCAGACAATGGCCCGTCAGTACCCCTACCACAGCACTGATATCCTCCCTTCTGAGAGAGATCAGATCCCTTATGCGCCGTAAATATAGCTTTGGCCACAAATTCCTTGTCGCGTTACACGTTGCTCTATTAGCCCATCTAAGATCGGTGCGCTCCACTGCCGCGTTGCGCAGCAGCAATCCTAGGTTTCTTAGAGGCATACCCATGTTTTCCTTTTCAGGTGGAATCTCCAGAGTAGTTCCATGCCTCGCAAACTTGTCCGCCTTGCAGTTCCCCGGAACCCCACTGTGTCCGGGGACCCAGACCAAGTTTCAAACTGCCCCACTATCTCGTTGAGAGACGACTTGCAGTCCGGGATCGTTTTAGACGTGGAACCTCAGAGCCGAGTGCCCTTATCGCGGCCTTGCTGTCAGTGAAAATACTGACGCCACCAGCCGATACGACATTGCAACCAAGCCAGCGCAGAGCCTCTCCAATTGCAGTCACCTCTGCCTGGAATACACTACAGTGATCCGGCAGATAGAAGGAGAACTCAACATCTAATTGCTCAGAATAAACTCCTCCACCCATCCTACCATCGAGTTTGGATCCGTCCGTGTAAAAATGAACTGATCCATCGTCAGTAACTCCCTCGTTTAGCCAGGCTTCCCTAAGCGGAATCGAGGTCCCAAAGTTCCTCGTGAATGAGAGCACCGGGGGAACATAATCAGTTGCCTCCACATCATGTCCACAATCCACGAGAACGGAAGCATGCCCCCTAGTGGCACAAGACCACTGAGATGCGGACAGCAAGCGCACCGCAGATCCCGCAGCCATCTGCCAGCCCAGCACATCTAATGGCGGCAGATGGAAGAGAATCTCGAGAACCTGAGTAGAGGTGGAGCATAATACCATCGCCATTCTTTGAATATTGCTTAACAGCCTGAGGTTCCCAGCAGTGTGGAGCGCTGGCCACAACACCAGAACGCCGTATATCACGATCGGCCGCATTACTGCGGTGTATAGCCAATAAACCATGCTTGGTTTTGGGCCCCACCTCTTCCCAACGGCCTTACATGGGTAAAGCGCAATAGTTGCCTTCCTTACTCTCTCCATAACGTTGGACCTCCAGTTCAACTTTGAATCAAGAATTAGGCCCAGGAATCTAGCCTCCCTGCTAAAGGAGTAAAGTAGTGCTCCGCTCCGGCGGAGTTATTGTTGGTATCTTATATCTCCTACTGAAAATAACCAGTTCCCACAGCCGTCGCTTCTCGGCCTTATGGCTAATATCAAAGTACTGTAAAGATCTATGTACAGTACATATAGATTTCAGCTTTCTATCTTCAAGGGTGTAGAAGTTTTGTAAACAGACACACGGACAAACGGACGGGCAGACGGACGGACAGAGTGAAACTAATAAAAACTTTTTTCAAAAAATTTTTTTGGAAAAGTGCTAAAAACAAGTTGCCCGATGGCTTCACATACCCGAACGTGAAAACAGCGAAGACTTGATTATTAGACTATGTTTCTTATAACTATGCCTTAACAATTTAATAAGAAAATGGGTAAAATGTAGTTCTTTGTTTAAACTTTCTTTGTCTACTTAAAAACAATATAAACCAACATTACAATGACAAAATGGTCGTTCAATCCGTTAAATATTTTTACTTGAAAATATGCAAAGTTTGAAAAAATAGATACATATGTATATTAATTAAATTTAAAAATAACCCGTAATAAAATTGTTTATACAAAGTTGCCTACTATAGTAATTTATTTCATTATGTTCAAAATAAAATAATTTTTGATAAATCTTTTAATTTTATGTTTAGGTGAAGAAAAGGATGCAATACTGTTGTTGTGTGGAATAAGCACAAGTAAACGAGATTCTAAATATATTTTAGCTTGCATTCAGACCGAAGATGAAAGCCGTCATTTTTTAAACCTTTGGGATGCCGATTTACAAGAAGATCCACTAGATTTGATCAACGACATACTAATTGAATGTCAACAAATAGCTAAAGACGTTTATAATTCTAATTTCTATATGATTCTTTCTGATGATCCTGAAATTGAAATACAACCTCCGATATGGCACGTGGTTTGTAACGCACCTGTTGTGGAATACTTTATTTTTGAAATACTTGAGGTAGAAGTTGTGGAAAACATGGTAAAAATTTTAAGAATTATTGAGAAATTAGCTAAAGAAGACGTCTTTCATCAAAACTGCCCAATCATTCTTCCAATAGAAAAAAATTGGTCAACATTTCGTGACACTTTTAGGAGTTATTTAAAAAATTATGATGATGTTCAAAAGTTACTAAAAACCAATCCGGATTTATTTGATTCGGAACTGGCAGAGTTGATTTTTAGTAATGAATTTCATATGAAAGTCCACAAAAATTTCAAACTTTTAATAGATTTAAGCGAACTTATTACGGTATCGCAGAAAGACCAATCAACTCTTGCTGAACTTGCTGAAGCATGGCTTTCACTTAATTTAGCTCCCGAATACCATGAAATATTGGAAACCTTCCGTACTAATGCGCTGACGGTATATGCGCTTGCTGCAAATTTTCTACATCCAAAGTACAAGGGCAGACACCTATCTTATGTTCAAAAGACTTTAGTAAATGAATTTATGTTGGAATCGCTAAACAGCACAGGTCAACAAGACTTACATGCATTTAAAGAAAATCTTGACATATTTAAAACTTTAAATGATCGGAATGTAACAAGTGCTAAAACATTTTGGAATATGGCTGAAAAAAGACATCCAATACTAACAAGATTAGCTAAAAAATTATTAGTGGGACCCGCTTCGACATTTGAACAAGAAAAGTGGTTTTTGAAGTTTGTAAATTGTCATGGGGATATCAGAAGTACATTGGGTATAGAAAGATTTAGGAAGTTAGCGAAAATTTACTTTACCTTCAAGTTTCAAGATCAAAATATCAAACCACATGACAGATACATGTAAAATATTAATTTTCATAATAAATAAAAGGAAAAAAGAAATTGTTTTTTTTTTTCAATAAGACTGAAAAATGTGTTAATTCCAAAATAATAGGCTTATTATGTATAAGGAACAGTACATTTCAAATCGGTTACGACTACTATCCAATTTGCAACGAAAATCTAAAATGTATTTCCATAATGGTGTCAAACAGACGACAAGTCTAAATACAAAGTCGCAAACTTGTTTTTATTACTATGTATTACATTTTAATATATAATGCTTTTCTGTAACAAAATAATACAGTTCATATACTTGTAGAATAGTTCTATATCAATATTTTTTAGCCTTCGATAGTAAGGACTTTTTCGGTATTTCAGCTCTTAGTTGTATTAGATATGCAGCTTGCTCTTTATTTATAAACTAAAAATTGGTAGTGTTCAATTTTTAAGTATTGCTTTGAAGCATGTTCTGTAGCTCATGCTGCAAGTAAAATTTTAAAAAAGCTTTAGCATATGAGCAGTTTAAAAACTTTCATTGTAAAAGTAATTTTTAACATTAAAATGTCGGAATTGAAAATTTACTAAAGGAAATTGTATAAATTTTTAGGTTAATTTGAAATTTGCTTTTTTTTAAGTCCTGAAATAATTGCGCTTTAAACAAATTTGACATAAACTCTTTTCAATTCTTTATTCACTTCTTTTTAATACTTTATTTGAAGTTGATTAATTAAACGAACAGCTAACTTTTATTCTGACATACTTGCGCATCACACAAAAGTGGCAACATGAAACTTAGGAGTGCTTCAAATATTGCAAAAAAACTTTTTTAGTTCTGATTAAGAAATTGCAGCGCATCATGCTATACCGAAAAAGTCCCAGCTTACACCCGGCTGTATATAATTTTAAATTCCGAAAGTCAAAGTTATATTTTTGTATTGCTTTGTTATTGTTCCGAATGCGTGATATATGATCATTTACCAAAATACCTTCAATCATGTTATTAATGAATTATTTTCTGATCAATGTATAACTTAGGGTTAATTATTTCTTCTTTAATTAATTTTATTTTGTATTTTGATTCGAATGACTTTTCATTATCGATTATCACGCATATCGGTACTCCCTAGTAGTACAATATGTCTCTTAGAGCCATTCGAATATCTTCATTTGATCTGTTTTTATATCGTATGTGAAAGGCTGATGATCGGTAAAGATTGTAACTTTCCTTGCTCCATATAAGAAATTTTTGAGAGAAGTAAGAAGATAATTGCTAAAAGCTCGTTTTCATTAGTAGCATAAGCCTTTTTGGTCTTTGTTAGTGTTCTAGGAAGGTAAGTTATTGGTCTGAGATAGGACTGCTCCGACTGCATGATTTGAAGCATTTGTCATCAATTCAAAATCTTTACTGAAATCTGGGTAGTTAAGTATTGCTTCTTCGGCGATTAAAGAATTTTTTAATTGCATGAATGCTGCCTTTTCTTCGTTATTTAGAGTAGTTAGCGTGTTTCTAGATTGGGAGTCGATCCGCGCTCCCCTCTCAAAAGGGATGTCAGGAGTTTTGTGATTTTCCTGAAATCCTGTATAAATCTTTTGTAATACCCTGACATTCCCAGAAAGGACTTTAATTCTTTCAAATTTTTGGGTATCGGCATGTCGCATATTGCGTGTACCTTCTTTGTATTTGTTTTAAGTCTTTTCTAGTTTTCTACGATACGAAAAATTCCAAGAATTCAATTTTATTCTTAAGGAATTCATATTTATCCTGTTGTACTTTCACCTTCGCTTTGTTCAATGTTTCAAATACGGCCTCTAAGTTCTCAATGTTTTTTTCTTCATTCTCTCCCAAGATGGTTATATCGTTTATATAGACATAACATCTTGTAACGATGTGTTGTCTAAGAATGTCATCAAGAGTCATTTGAAATTGTGAAGTGATGTTCTTCAAGAGGCTCGAAAGAGTACAGAGGTTGGCATGCGTAGCGGTAACAGGGGCACTAGGGATGACGCCAACCAAGATTTTGGAGGTCGTACTTGATTTGGATACGATGGATGAGTTGGTGAAGAATGTGGTCGCTAACAGTGCTTTGAGACTTCATGCGGCGGGATTTCTGAGGGCCAGGAGCTACACTTATGGTGGAATTTTGGTGGGAGTACGGTACGGGCGTCGGGGATCTGCGGGCTGATTATTAGGTTCTGGTGACCGACTTTCCTCTGGGGTACGATATAGGGTACAATAAAGGGAAAATAAGGAGAGAGGATCCCTATGAGGCTGTAGCTATCTGTTAGGCAGCCGAGCTACAGTAGCGTATTTTAGGCTGAGGTGCTTGCTTGGGCAATCACCATTTAAGTAGATGGCAAGACGGTTCTTGGGGCGCTGGGTTCCTGCACCGTGAAATCTAGATTGGTGGGACGATGTAGGGTGACCTTTTTCTGGGTACGTAGTAAAGCCGAAAGGGACGAGAATGTCGATCGGAGGCGGCGGCCAACATTGCAACAATAGAGTGGTTGGTGCTTCCACCCTTAAGGGAATACTATAGATGAGGAAACTAGACGAAGGGGAAATTTTCTTTGGTGTGGCGTGCAGATGTATGCAAGGACAAGAGACCTATGGCCTAATGGTTGTATAAAATCTTGAAATCATACTAATCAGTTCATATGATTTGATTCTCAACATTTTTTTTTTCAAAAGAAAACTATGTTTTTTTTTATTATATATTAAATGTACTGACACTGCATTAAAATGTAGATATTTTATCATAATTTGTGTAAACACTTAAATAAATATATATTTTTTATGAACAAAATAAATTTTTTACAAATCGAAAAAATTTGCTATTATCGACAACTGTGGTGGAGAGATGAAAAAATTTTTTTTTAATATCTAAAAGCTGCAAAAGTTCCAGACTTGTACGACCCATTTTATTGAAGAAAACCGATATCAAAATTTAAAAAAAAATCGGCTTTAGGTAACGGTTATTACAAAATTTTTTTTAAAATAAATTAAAAAATATTGTTCATTCAACATAACATATATCAAAATTATCAACATCAAAAATTGAAATATTTTTCAAAATCCTCAAAATATTAAAATTTCAATTTTTATTTATTTTCATTTATCATTATTATTATTATATTTATTCATTATTATTATTATAAATATTATTATCAATATAATTAATATTACTATTATAATTATTGTTATTATTATCAATATAATTAATATTATTATTATAATTATTGTTATTATTATTATTATTATTATTATTATTATTATTATTATTATTATTATTATTATTATTATTATTATTATTATTATTATTATTATTATTATTATTATTATTATTATTATTATTATTATTATTATTATTATTATTATTATTATTATTATTATTATTATTATTATTATTATTATTATTATTATTATTATTATTATTATTATTATTATTATTATTATTATTATTATTATTATTATTATTATTATTATTATTATTATTATTATTATTATTATTATTATTATTATTATTATTATTATTATTATTATTATTATTATTATTATTATTATTATTATTATTATTATTATTATTATTATTATTATTATTATTATTATTATTATTATTATTATTATTATTATTATTATTATTATTATTATTATTATTATTATTATTATTATTATTATTATTATTATTATTATTATTATTATTATTATTATTATTATTATTATTATTATTATTATTATTATTATTATTATTATTATTATTATTATTATTATTATTATTATTATTATTATTATTATTATTATTATTATTATTATTATTATTATTATTATTATTATTATTATTATTATTATTATTATTATTATTATTATTATTATTATTATTATTATTATTATTATTATTATTATTATTATTATTATTATTATTATTATTATTATTATTATTATTATTATTATTATTATTATTATTATTATTATTATTATTATTATTATTATTATTATTATTATTATTATTATTATTATTATTATTATTATTATTATTATTATTATTATTATTATTATTATTATTATTATTATTATTATTATTATTATTATTATTATTATTATTATTATTATTATTATTATTATTATTATTATTATTATTATTATTATTATTATTATTATTATTATTATTATTATTATTATTATTATTATTATTATTATTATTATTATTATTATTATTATTATTATTATTATTATTATTATTATTATTATTATTATTATTATTATTATTATTATTATTATTATTATTATTATTATTATTATTATTATTATTATTATTATTATTATTATTATTATTATTATTATTATTATTATTATTATTATTATTATTATTATTATTATTATTATTATTAATTATTATTATTATTATTATTATTATTATTATTATTATTATTATTATTATTATTATTATTATTATTATTATTATTATTATTATTATTATTATTATTATTATTATTATTATTATTATTATTATTATTATTATTATTATTATTATTATTATTATTATTATTATTATTATTATTATTATTATTATTATTATTATTATTATTATTATTATTATTATTATTATTATTATTATTATTATTATTATTATTATTATTATTATTATTATTATTATTATTATTATTATTATTATTATTATTATTATTATTATTATTATTATTATTATTATTATTATTATTATTATTATTATTATTATTATTATTATTATTATTATTATTATTATTATTATTATTATTATTATTATTATTATTATTATTATTATTATTATTATTATTATTATTATTATTATTATTATTATTATTATTATTATTATTATTATTATTATTATTATTATTATTATTATTATTATTATTATTATTATTATTATTATATTATTATTATTATTATTATTATTATTATTATTATTATTATTATTATTATTATTATTATTATTATTATTATTATTATTATTATTATTATTATTATTATTATTATTATTATTATTATTATTATTATTATTATTATTATTATTATTATTATTATTATTATTATTATTATTATTATTATTATTATTATTATTATTATTATTATTATTATTATTATTATTATTATTATTATTATTATTATTATTATTATTATTATTATTATTATTATTATTATTATTATTATTATTATTATTATTATTATTATTATTCATTATTATTATTATTATTATTATTATTATTATTATTATTATTATTATTATTATTATTATTATTATTATTATTATTATTATTATTATTATTATTATTATTATTATTATTATTATTATTATTATTATTATTATTATTATTATTATTATTATTATTATTATTATTATTATTATTATTATTATTATTATTATTATTATTATTATTATTATTATTATTATTATTATTATTATTATTATTATTATTATTATTATTATTATTATTATTATTATTATTATTATTATTATTATTATTATTATTATTATTATTATTATTATTATTATTATTATTATTATTATTATTATTATTATTATTATTATTATTATTATTATTATTATTATTATTATTATTATTATTATTATTATTATTATTATTATTATTATTATTATTATTATTATTATTATTATTATTATTATTATTATTATTATTATTATTATTATTATTATTATTATTATTATTATTATTATTATTATTATTATTATTATTATTATTATTATTATTATTATTATTATTATTATTATTATTATTATTATTATTATTATTATTATTATTATTATTATTATTATTATTATTATTATTATTATTATTATTATTATTATTATTATTATTATTATTATTATTATTATTATTATTATTATTATTATTATTATTATTATTATTATTATTATTATTATTATTATTATTATTATTATTATTATTATTATTATTATTATTATTATTATTATTATTATTATTATTATTATTATTATTATTATTATTATTATTATATTATTATTATTATTATTATTATTATTATTATTATTATTATTATTATTATTATTATTATTATTATTATTATTATTATTATTATTATTATTATTATTATTATTATTATTATTATTATTATTATTATTATTATTATTATTATTATTATTATTATTATTATTATTATTATTATTATTATTATTATTATTATTATTATTATTATTATTATTATTATTATTATTATTATTATTATTATTATTATTATTATTATTATTATTATTATTATTATTATTATTATTATTATTATTATTATTATTATTATTATTATTATTATTATTATTATTATTATTATTATTATTATTATTATTATTATTATTATTATTATTATTATTATTATTATTATTATTATTATTATTATTATTATTATTATTATTATTATTATTATTATTATTATTATTATTATTATTATTATTATTATTATTATTATTATTATTATTATTATTATTATTATTATTATTATTATTATTATTATTATTATTATTATTATTATTATTATTATTATATTATTATTATTATTATTATTATTATTATTATTATTATTATTATTATTATTATTATTATTATTATTATTATTATTATTATTATTATTATTATTATTATTATTATTATTATTATTATCATTATTATTATTATTATTATTATTATTATTATTATTATTATTATTATTATTATTATTATTATTATTATCATTATTATTATTATTATTATTATTATTATTATTATTATTATTATTATTATTATTATTATTATTATTATTATTATTATTATTATTATTATTATTATTATTATTATTATTATTATTATTATTATTATTATTATTATTATTATTATTATTATTATTATTATTATTATTATTATTATTATTATTATTATTATTATTATTATTATTATTATTATTATTATTATTATTATTATTATTATTATTATTATTATTATTATTATTATTATTATTATTATTATTATTATTATTATTATTATTATTATTATTATTATTATTATTATTATTATTATTATTATTATTATTATTATTATTATTATTATTATTATTATTATTATTATTATTATTATTATTATTATTATTATTATTATTATTATTATTATTATTATTATTATTATTATTATTATTATTATTATTATTATTATTATTATTATTATTATTATTATTATTATTATTATTATTATTATTATTATTATTATTATTATTATTATTATTATTATTATTATTATTATTATTATTATTATTATTATTATTATTATTAATATTATTATTATTATTATTATTATTATTATTATTATTATTATTATTATTATTATTATTATTATTATTATTATTATATTATTATTATTATTATTATTATTATTATTATTATTATTAATATTATTATTATTATTAATAATTATAATA
>NW_026578132.1:362500-369117 GCF_029603195.1 Condylostylus longicornis | reverse complement strand
ATATAATAATAATAATAATAATAATAATAATAATAATAATAATAATAATAATAATAATAATAATAATAATAATAATAATAATAATAATAATAATAATAAATAATAATAATAATAATAATAATAATAATAATAATAATAATAATAATAATAATAATAATAATAATAATAATAATAATAATAATAATAATAATAATAATAATAATAATAATAATAATAATAATAATAATAATAATAATAATAATAATAATAATAATAATAATAATAATAATAATAATAATAATAATAATAATAATAATAATAATAATAATAATAATAATAATAATAATAATAATAATAATAATAATAATAATAATAATAATAATAATAATAATAATAATAATAATAATAATAATAATAATAATAATAATAATAATAATAATAATAATAATAATAATAATAATAATAATAATAATTAATAATAATAATAATAATAATAATAATAATAATAATAATAATAATAATAATAATAATAATAATAATAATAATAATAATAATAATAATAATAATAATAATAATAATAATAATAATAATAATAATAATAATAATAATAATAATAATAATAATAATAATAATAATAATAATAATAATAATAATAATAATAATAATAATAATAATAATAATAATAATAATAATAATAATAATAATAATAATAATAATAATAATAATAATAATAATAATAATAATAATAATAATAATAATAATAATAATAATAATAATAATAATAATAATAATAATAATAATAATAATAATAATAATAATAATAATAATAAATAATAATAATAATAATAATAATAATAATAATAATAATAATAATAATAATAATAATAATAATAATAATAATAATAATAATAATAATAATAATAATAATAATAATAATAATAATAATAATAATAATAATAATAATAATAATAATAATAATAATAATAATAATAATAATAATAATAATAATAATAATAATAATAATAATAATAATAATAATAATAATAATAATAATAATAATAATAATAATAATAATATAATAATAATAATAATAATAATAATAATAATAATAATAATAATAATAATAATAATAATAATAATAATAATAATAATAATAATAATAATAATAATAATAATAATAATAATAATAATAATAATAATAATAATAATAATAATAATAATAATAATAATAATAATAATAATAATAATAATAATAATAATAATAATAATAATAATAATAATAATATAATAATAATAATAATAATAATAATAATAATAATAATAATAATAATAATAATAATAATAATAATAATAATAATAATAATAATAATAATAATAATAATAATAATAATAATAATAATAATAATAATAATAATAATAATAATAATAATAATAATAATAATAATAATAATAATAATAATAATAATAATAATAATAATAATAATAATAAATAATAATAATAATAATAATAATAATAATAATAATAATAATAATAATAATAATAATAATAATAATAATAATAATAATAATAATAATAATAATAATAATAATAATAATAATAATAATAATAATAATAATAATAATAATAATAATAATAATAATAATAATAATAATAATAATAATAATAATAATAATAATAATAATAATAATAATAATAATAATAATAATAATAATAATAATAATAATAATAATAATAATAATAATAATAATAATAATAATAATAATAATAATAATAAATAATAATAATAATAATAATAATAATAATAATAATAATAATAATAATAATAATAATAATAATAATAATAATAATAATAATAATAATAATAATAATAATAATAATAATAATAATAATAATAATAATAATAATAATAATAATAATAATAATAATAATAATAATAATAATAATAATAATAATAATAATAATAATAATAATAATAATAATAATAATAATAATAATAATAATAATAATAATAATAATAATAATAATAATAATAATAATAATAATAATAATAATAATAATAATAATAATAATAATAATAATAATAATAATAATAATAATAATAATAATAATAATAATAATAATAATAATAATAATAATAATAATAATAATAATAATAATAATAATAATAATAATAATAATAATAATAATAATAATAATAATAATAATAATAATAATAATAATAATAATAATAATAATAATAATAATAATAATAATAATAATAATAATAATAATAATAATAATAATAATAATAATAATAATAATAATAATAATAATAATAATAATAATAATAATAATAATAATAATAATAATAATAATAATAATAATAATAATAATAATAATAATAATAATAATAATAATAATAATAATAATAATAATAATAATAATAATAATAATAATAATAATAATAATAATAATAATAATAATAATAATAATAATAATAATAATAATAATAATAATAATAATAATAATAATAATAATAATAATAATAATAATAATAATAATAATAATAATAATAATAATAATAATAATAATAATAATAATAATAATAATAATAATAATAATAATAATAATAATAATAATAATAATAATAATAATAATAATAATAATAATAATAATAATAATAATATAATAATAATAATAATAATAATAATAATAATAATAATAATAATAATAATAATAATAATAATAATAATAATAATAATAATAATAATAATAATAATAATAATAATAATAATAATAATAATAATAATAATAATAATAATAATAATAATAATAATAATAATAATAATAATAATAATAATAATAATAATAATAATAATAATAATAATAATAATAATAATAATAATAATAATAATAATAATAATAATAATAATAATAATAATAATAATAATAATAATAATAATAATAATAATAATAATAATAATAATAATAATAATAATAATAATAATAATAATAATAATAATAATAATAATAATAATAATAATAATAATAATAATAATAATAATAATAATAATAATAATAATAATAATAATAATAATAATAATAATAATAATAATAATAATAATAATAATAATAATAATAATAATAATAAAATAATATAATAATAATAATAATAATAATAATAATAATAATAATAATAATAATAATAATAATAATAATAATAATAATAATAATAATAATAATAATAATAATAATAATAATAATAATAATAAATAATAATAATAATAATAATAATAATAATAATAATAATAATAATAATAATAATAATAATAATAATATAATAATAATAATAATAATAATAATAATAATAATAATAATAATAATAATAATAATAATAATAATAATAATAATAATAATAATAATAATAATAATAATAATAATAATAATAATAATAATAATAATAATAATAATAATAATAATAATAATAATAATAATAATAATAATAATAATAATAATAATAATAATAATAATAATAATAATAATAATAATAATAATAATAATAATAATAATAATAATAATAATAATAATAATAATAATAATAATAATAATAATAATAATAATAATAATAATAATAATAATAATAATAATAATAATAATAATAATAATAATAATAATAATAATAATATAATAATAATAATAATAATAATAATAATAATAATAATAATAATAATAATAATAATAATAATAATAATAATAATAATAATAATAATAATAATAATAATAATAATAATAATAATAATAATAATAATAATAATAATAATAATAATAATAATAATAATAATAATAATAATAATAATAATAATAATAATAATAATGAATAATAATAATAATAATAATAATAATAATAATAATAATAATAATAATAATAATAATAATAATAATAATAATAATAATAATAATAATAATAATAATAATAATAATAATAATAATAATAATAATAATAATAATAATAATAATAATAATAATAATAATAATAATAATAATAATAAAATAATAATAATAATAATAATAATAATAATAATAATAATAATAATAATAATAATAATAATAATAATAATAATAATAATAATAATAATAATAATAATAATAATAATAATAATAATAATAATAATAATAATAATAATAATAATAATAATAATAATAATAATAATAATAATAATAATAATAATAATAATAATAATAATAATAATAATAATAATAATAATAATAATAATAAATAATAATAATAATAATAATAATAATAATAATAATAATAATAATAATAATAATAATAATAATAATAATAATAATAATAATAATAATAATAATAATAATAATAATAATAATAATAATAATAATAATAATAATAATAATAATAATAATAATAATAATAATAATAATAATAATAATAATAATAATAATAATAATAATAATAATAATAATAATAATAATAATAATAATAATAATAATAATAATAATAATAATAATAATAATAATAATAATAATAATAATAATAATAATAATAATAATAATAATAATAATAATAATAATAATAATAATAATAATAATAATAATAATAATAATAATAATAATAATAATAATAATAATAATAATAATAATAATAATAATAATAATAATAATAATAATAATAATAATAATAATAATAATAATAATAATAATAATAATAATAATAATAATAATAATAATAATAATAATAATAATAATAATAATAATAATAATAATAATAATAATAATAATAATAATAATAATAATAATAATAATAATAATAATAATAATAATAATAATAATAATAATAATAATAATAATAATAATAATAATAATAATAATATAATAATAATAATAATAATAATAATAATAATAATAATAATAATAATAATAATAATAATAATAATAATAATAATAATAATAATAATAATAATAATAATAATAATAATAATAATAATAATAATAATAATAATAATAATAATAATAATAATAATAATAATAATAATAATAATAATAATAATAATAATAATAATAATAATAATAATAATAATAATAATAATAATAATAATAATAATAATAATAATAATAATAATAATAATAATAATAATAATAATAATAATAATAATAATAATAATAATAATAATAATAATAATAATAATAATAATAATAATAATAATAATAATAATAATAATAATAATAATAATAATAATAATAATAATAATAATAATAATAATAATAATAATAATAATAATAATAATAATAATAATAATAATAATAATAATAATAATAATAATAATAATAATAATAATAATAATAATAATAATAATAATAATAATAATAATAATAATAATAATAATAATAATAATAATAATAATAATAATAATAATAATAATAATAATAATAATAATAATAATAATAATAATAATAATAATAATAATAATAATAATAATAATAATAATAATAATAATAATAATAATAATAATAATAATAATAATAATAATAATAATAATAATAATAATAATAATAATAATAATAATAATAATAATAATAATAATAATAATAATAATAATAATAATAATAATAATAATAATAATAATAATAATAATAATAATAATAATAATAATAATAATAATAATAATAATAATAATAATAATAATAATAATAATAATAATAATAATAATAATAATAATAATAATAATAATAATAATAATAATAATAATAATAATAATAATAATAATAATAATAATAATAATAATAATAATAATATAATAATAATAATAATAATAATAATAATAATAATAATAATAATAATAATAATAATAATAATAATAATAATAATAATAATAATAATAATAATAATAATAATAATAATAATAATAATAATAATAATAATAATAATAATAATAATAATAATAATAATAATAATAATAATAATAATAATAATAATAATAATAATAATAATAATAATAATAATAATAATAATAATAATAATAATAATAATAATAATAATAATAATAATAATAATAATAATAATAATAATAATAATAATAATAATAATAATAATAATAATAATAATAATAATAATAATAATAATAATAATAATAATAATAATAATAATAATAATAATAATAATAATAATAATAATAATAATAATAATAATAATAATAATAATAATAATAATAATAATAATAATAATAATAATAATAATAATAATAATAATAATAATAATATAATAATAATAATAATAATAATAATAATAATAATAATAATAATAATAATAATAATAATAATAATAATAATAATAATAATAATAATAATAATAATAATAATAATAATAATAATAATAATAATAATAATAATAATAATAATAATAATAATAATAATAATAATAATAATAATAATAATAATAATAATAATAATAATAATAATAATAATAATAATAATAATAATAATAATAATAATAATAATAATAATAATAATAATAATAATAATAATAATAATAATAATAATAATAATAATAATAATAATAATAATAATAATAATAATAATAATAATAATAATAATAATAATAATAATAATAATAATAATAATAATAATAATAATAATAATAATA